>NW_028229782.1:0-80937 GCF_053477565.2 Lygodium microphyllum | reverse complement strand
ATGGGCGAAAAAAAAACCACAAATCTAGTTGGGCGAGGGAAGCGAGAGTAACAAAGTGATGGGAGAAGAGAGAGTAATAAAGTGATGGGAGAGAGAGAGAGAGAGAGAGAGAGAGAGAGAGAGAGAGAGAGAGAGAGAGAGAGAGAGAGAGAGAGAGAACATTCTTAAAGCAATGTGTAAATGAGTGTATTTTTTAAGCAATAAAGTAATGTTTGAACGAGTGTGTATAAGCTTCTACTTTGTATGACTATCTCATATGATGCTTCTAGGAGTGTAAAGATCTATTATTTAGAAAATTATATCTCTCTCTTTCGCTCGCAAAGTTAATTAGGTGAATATTTGTTAATTAGTTCAGATAATGGGGGAGAGATGATGAGAGAGAGGGCATGTGATGTGTGTAATTTTTTCTTGCTAGAAAGGGGTCGCCGTCAGGCCCTTACCGGACGAAATTTTTTTTGGTGATCTATTCCTTGCAAGAGTAACTTTCACCCAACTTGATTTTTGGGTTTTCTTCACCTAATAAGGGGTTGCTATCGATCCCTTTTTGGCAAAAAAGCAAGCCACAAATATAAGGATAGGGACCAATAAGGTACGAGTTATTTTTTTCACCCAAGAGTGGAAAAAATTGGTCCCTATTCTCCCCATGTTGTATATTCTCGGATCTATGGTTTGTTTTTCACCAAAAAGGGGTCACCAGAGCAGCCCCTTAATGGGCGAGAAAAAAAACCACAAATCTAATCGGGCAAGGGAAGAGAGAGTAACAAAGTGATGGAGAGAGAGAGATAACATGAATAAAGCAATGTTATTATATCTCTCTCTTTCACTCATAAAGTTAATTAAGTAAATATTTGTTAATTAGTGGAAAAAATGGGGGGGAGAGAGAAAGGGTATTGAGAGTGAGAGCATGTGATGTGTGTAATTTTTTCTCGCCGACAGCCCCTTATTGAATGCAATTTTTTTTTGGTGATCCATTTCTTATGAGAGTAACTTTTCACCCAACTGGATTTGTGGGTTTTCTTCGCCTAATAAGGGGCTACCGGTGACTCCTTTTTGGCAAAAAAACAAACCACAAATCCAAGAATATATTGCATAAGGAGAATAGGGACCAATAGGATATATACTTTTTTTTAAACCCAAGAGTAGTAAAAACCCATACCCTATTGGTCCCTATTCTTCCCATGTTATATATTCTTAGATTTGTGGTTTGTTTTTCTGCCAAAAAGGGGTCGCCACTAGTAGCCCCTTAATGGTTGAAAAAAAAACCACAAATCTTGTTGCGCCAAAAATTACTATCCAAGGATGGGTCATCAAAAAATAAATCGTCCAACAAGGGGTTGCCGGTGATCCCTTTCTGGTGAGAAAAATGTACACACATCACATACTCTCCCTCTTTCCCCCTCTCTTTCATCACTCTTTCTCTCTCCCCTTATTTTCTATTTCCTTCACTTATAAAAGGATCCATCCCTCCTTTTCACATTGCAAATTGTTCCACTCTCAGTATGCGACTCTCTCTCTCTCTGTATCCCTCCCTCACTCTCTCTCCTTTGTCTTTAAAAGAATCCCCCTCCCCTTGCAATTCAACTTCTTGTTTTCTGTCCCCTACCCTCAATATAGTTCCGTCTCTCTCTCCCCCCTCTCTCTCTAACACAGTCACACATACTCTATCTCACCATTCTATCCCAAGATTTCCCCCTCTCTCTCTCCCCCCTCCCTCTCTCTCTCTCTCACTCATACACTCACACGCACACACATACACACACACACACACACACACACACACACACACACACTCTCTCTCTCTCTCTCAATCTATCCCCATCTTCCTTTCTCTCTCTATCTCCTCCTTCCTCCCCCCTCTCTCTATCTCTCTCCCTCACTCTCGCTCTTGCTCTCACTCTCTCTCCCTGAATCTGGGTCTCACTCTCACTCTCTCTCTTTATCTCTCACTCTCTTATCCCAATGTCATCTCTTCCTTCCCCCCCTCTCTCTCCCCCCAATGTCATCTCTTCCTTCCCCCCTTCTCTCTCTCTCTCTCTCTCTCACACACACACACACACAATTGGTATTTCATTGGCAAGAAATTGAGGAAGCAATATATTTGTAAGAAGTAACCCTAAGCCCTCTATCATGGCCAACTCTGATTTCAAAAGACAAGATCATGTCACCCTTTACAAGGGCGATGAAACGATTGCAGAAGGTTTAGTTTAACAAACGTTCCCCTTACCAAGCTTGCTCCCTGGACGAGTGGGAGTTCTTATCACCATTGTGCATCAGAGGGGTGTGAAGACCCGTGGCAAAGGCAATAGTGAGATCAACATTGAGGAAAACACAATTGTGCAATGGCCAATTGAGCAGACGGTAAGGAGATCCTCTCTTGATTTTTGTTATGATTGCTCTATCTCCCCCTCTTATCCATTGTTTGCAAGAAAGAGAGCAATGATCGGATGAGTCTCCCAAGGACTTTGACTTGCCTCCATGATCTATAATAGGACGACATGCTATTGCCATCGGCAACATGCAATCACAAGGGGGGAGTTGCCCTCCAAGAGCGAGAGGAAGAATGATCATTGACTTTTTCCGAGCTACAAGCAACTGTTGCAATTGCATGTGGGGAAGGAGTGATAGTAGGAGAAGGTGGGCATGCTTCGATGACGCAGACAAGGAAGGGTAAGAGAAAGCTCGTACTATCGAAGAGTGATACTGACGAGGAAAGTAATGACCATCAAAGCATGGAGTCCTTTAGTGCACAACAAGGGTGTGGCCATATGCAACCCAAGAAGAATCAAACATAAAGAACCGAAAAGAAGCGCACGACATATGCCAATTGAAATGACTAGCGAGACCGCTCTCACAGTTAGTTGCGATAAACGTATTGTGCAAGCATGCATAGAAGACCAATTGGAAACATTGATGGTGAGTGCTTGTGAGAGATGACAACATGATTTAGATTATGATTTTTATTTATTTACCTTGATTGGACATGAATTACTTCATCATCTCATTCAGATGAGGACATGCGGCCCTTTGCCACCCATCCCATTATGTCATTTGGTTTGCATATCTACAATTAGACAAGTCACATCGAGGTACAAGCAACTCTCAGAAACCTTTTTAAGCAACGAGTATGTTAGAGGGATGGGTATATTCATAGTGTCATTAGAGACTCCAAGACACCAATGCAAGGTGGTTGATGATATGATTAGAATTGAGTGGGATCCCCATTGACTAAAGAAGCATGACTTCGAGGCAGAAATCAGTGGCATCGATTGGGCCTTTTTGTCAAATTGCATGTTTTATGTTTGAAATGGTAACCGTCGTCTCATAGCATGGATAAATGAGATACGCACATGTGAGTGGCCCTAAACCGTAGGACCTTAACATTCCACAATGTGTTTGTTTCTTACATCATCCTTAACATAATTGATTATTTGCAACAACCTTTCCAGATAATGCGAGGCAACATGTGCGTGTTGACTGTCGCCTTGTGAAAGTAAGTGTGGTAGAGGTGGAGATTTTGTCAGCTATTTCTCATACAAATAGGTATGCAATGGACCATATTCATGAGATCCTAATATGCAGAAGATCCTAAAATAGAATATACACAGACTGGCACAAAAGGGGGTTGTCCATACCTCGTATCCAGACCTTGTTTTGTGAAGCAAGGATGCTAGGGTAGGCTGACCACACAGTTATTTTTGACAAGCTGATTGATGAGACAAAGGCATGGTTGCAAGCGCACAGAAAGTCGACGCCCATTCCTGCATGGTACAAGGTGTCGCGGTAAAAGGCCCTTGGGCCTGATTGTGTACACTGACTGTCCATATTCTCTATTCATATATATGAGATAGTGCAGTAAGGCTGTCATATCATTCTTGACAGCACCTACATTGTGTGCGCTCTTCTCTCTCGCATCTTTCTATTCTCCTTCTCCACTGCTATTGCATCCCCTTCAACTCGTATCAGAGCTTTGGATTAGAGCCCCGAGGTAAGATTTGATCTTTTGCTATCAAGTGTTTTTCTGAAAACTGAAAAACCCTAGTCAAACTGTAGTTAGGTTTGATTTTTGCTAGCTTAGTTATTTGCGTGACAGTTTGTTTTGTTTTTTCGCAGTTGGATTTCTTGTGTTTGTTTAGCCTAGGATTTACTTCTGTCATTTTGTTTGATTTGTTGAGTGTGAAACTTGATAGCTTTGGTCGAGCTTGGTATTTTTTTAAACAGGATGAAGCTTGTATTTGTCAATAGCTATTGAACATTGAGGAACAAGGTATGTTTTTATGTTGAGACTTTTACACATCATAGGGATAATGGGTTCACGAGCACTTCACATTGCACTTGTTGATGCACTGCACTTGGGGGTCGTCTCTTGTTCTTATCAAATACTTCCATGCCATGGGTTGGGATTATGCACGTTTTGCACCATCGTTGAGCACTTGCACGGCATGAGGTCCACTGCAACTATATGCAGTAAATTTTAGATGCACACACACATGAGAAGGCACCTGTCATAGAGCATGCGCATTTCTTGCACTCACCATTTGGGATGTTCATCACAAAGTTAGGAACCTCTGGTTGAGAGTGTAAGGTGGTTGGGTGAGTTAGAGGGTCATGAAGGACGCCATCAATTGTAAGAAGGGTTGTTCATATCTGGTCAACATCTTGAGGACCATCATTTTCTTAAGAGATTGTGAGAATTGGATGGGAGGAGTGGAGTATATCATATCTTTTTAAAGAGCATTGAGAGGTGAGGATAAGAATTTTAAATAATCAAGGAACTAAGTTTGCATTTTGCATGATGCACGATCACATCTAGATAGGCTAGGCACGATTCTTCAATGCATACATTATTTTGTGTGTAGCATGGATTGATTGATTGCATATCATAGATCAATTGCATATTTTCTCAAATCATGTATGGTTGTGCACAGAGTTCTATTCCAAAGTATATTTATGTTAGGGCACACTGCATAAAAGAAGCAGGTTCATATCAAGCGAATATCTATTTTGAAGACTCAAGGATCAAAGGAAAAGATCGTACGTTTTACATCGTCAACGAGTATTTCTTGAAGAAAAAGAGGATATGTGTGCTGAAAGTGTATGTAATTACAAGAAAAATAGGCCAAGGAAGGGAATAAGTCATCCAAGATAAAAGATGAAGAAAAATGATGTGATTTATGAATATCAATATTTTTTTAAATCAATTTTTGATAGACTTTCATAATTCTGCCCATGCTAGCTTGTCGACCAGATGCATTCCAATAATTTTGAGTACCCGAACAACTATATTGAGAGTTTAAATGACGAAGTTATGATCCAAACAAGTTGCAAACAGGCATAGAGCAGAAAAAACAAAAATAGTGAAAAGCAGTAGAAAAGCAAAAGCCAAAAGCTGAAAGCAAAAAGCCTAATGTATGTGAGTGTGGATAGAAAATTATATAAGAAGAGGAGATTGAAGAGTTAAGGGCCTTCCCCCTCTTGTACAATTGTATTTTGTGAGAGAGGAGAGAGGAGGGTCGCATGCTAGAGTGAGCTCTTGTCATGCTAACTTGAAAGTCAGAGCTTTTGGATGTCAAAGCGCCGAGCGTGGGATCAAGGTTGTTAAGTTACGAAAATATATCTCACTTGGTTTGTTTTTGAATTGTTGGTATTTTCCTTGTGTTGTGGTTGTGTGATGCTCTACTCACATTCAGGTTTTTACTTGTTTTGAGCTTCAAGAGGCATTGTATTTTATCTTGTTTTTATATGTGGCTTGTGGCGTATTATCAAATATTTGAATTTTTCAAGTTGTGTTGTGCATTTGACAAAGTCAATTACCCCAACCGGCACTCCTTAACGTCTCGTTATTGGGTTGTGAGTGAGGCTTGCTCTCGATCACTACTCGTGTAACACCGCCTCTCCCAGGCCCTCATAAGCTCTTTGCAGGTGTTCCTTGGCTTCATTGAGAACCTTGTATGCCCCCATTTGCCCCCTTATCCTTAGGATAACTAGCAGGCCTCACAGTAGCAGCTCACATTTTTTGTGCCTGTTTCAAAATCTGGCTCAAAAATCCTATTTTTTCTCATATCTTAGACATCCAAAATCCAATTTAGGCAAGGTAAGAGTCTAACTTGGGGTTTTTGCATGCTCCGAACACAATGGTGATGTCAAATTTGCCAAATTTTGATCACAAATTCTTTTGCAACAGATCTGAGTTGATTTACAACAAGAAAATATCATGTTCTTAGCTTATGTGATGCTCCCGAGGCTTGGTATTTGATGCCTAGATGCTTTGGGGATGTTTGCCCAATGTTTTGAGATGCTTTGGACTTAGTTTGAGTTTCCATAGCTCAATCTATGCAGGGATTTACTACTGTACATTGTTTGGGCAACAAGTTTTTATCAAGGATGCTTATGCATAATGCTATTTGTTGACATTCAGGTGTCCTGTTGAATGTATTGATTCTTGGTCATGGTTTATGTACGGATATGCTATTTGAGAGCTATTGAGCCTTGTTTTGGATGCTGACACTTTGTTGTTGGTTGGGATTATGCTACCTTGGTTGACAGGTTATTTTACCTCTAGTTTGGTTATGCCTATGGTCTACGGGTGCTCCCGACTACTTGGGATGATATTGGAGCCCCGAAAGGAACACCAAGGAAAAGGGAATTCTCTTGCAAGAAAATCTATCTTGTAACATCAACAAGCTTGTTTATCATGTTTTATATGATCACAGTGAAGAAAAGAACACCAGGCACAACAAATCTTCATGCAGCATCATGTAAATCTCCCACGGTTTTTAATAGAATCAACCATATTCTTCAACATCTTCACAAAATCCATCAATAGAACAAAGAAATCAAAGAATACACCATCTTTGAATGGAAATACATCACATAGTATTCATCTTCAATATCTTCATAGTCTTCTCTCTCAATCTCTCACATACAATCACTATGTTTCAATAGAATTGACTATCTC
The DNA here is from genome assembly GCF_053477565.2 of Lygodium microphyllum. Taxonomy (NCBI): domain Eukaryota; kingdom Viridiplantae; phylum Streptophyta; class Polypodiopsida; order Schizaeales; family Lygodiaceae; genus Lygodium; species Lygodium microphyllum. Next base: position 73,982 of record NW_028229782.1, on the reverse strand, counting down.
TGACTCTCTCTCACACACTCCATCAATCATACATCATATCCTCACTACAATCTCTCAAAAATTACTCTCAATAATCACTCTTAGGTCGTGGATACCCCTCCCAAGAGGTATGTCTGATATGAAAGGTCACCAGAGCCACTACAGTGTCTCTTCATAGCTCACTACTGTCACTTCACTCTAGTCTTCTCTTGAGTCTTCAGCAGCTACTTCTTCCACTTCTTTCAGCTCTTTTGCACTTGTATTTACCTCTTTCCAAGGCTAGAAAACTTTCCCCAAAATCACACATACATTCCACAGAACACTTACAGAACAGTCTACAGAACAGTACCAGAACAGCTACAGTACAGAAGCAGAACAGAAACAGAACAGTCTACAGAAGCTCTACAGAAGACCTACAGAAGGTTACAGAAGGTCATCAAAACCACATAACTCATTCTCAAACCATTCCAAACTCTCACAAACCATTCACTAAGCTTTCATAATATCTCATTCTTCATCAATCAATACTCCATCCCTCCTTACAGAAGACAATCAGAACAAAACAGACCAAAACAGAACAAAACAGAAGGTATACAGAACCATTCAGAACCTATCAAAACATCACAGAACCATCAACAAACATCATGATCTTCCAAAACACAATCAATATCATCCAAAACCCTCTCAATCCACTTCCTAATCAATCAATCATCCCTTAAAATCAACCATTCAGCTCTCAAAAACAACAAAAATCATCCAAAAAACAAGTCATTTCAACACTCAACAGATATGCTTATGTATTTGGATTATGCCACTTTGATGTTTAGGCTCTTGGATGCTTCTTGAGCAAAGAGTAGAGCTCAATTCTTGGTTCACTGTCATTTTCTTTGCAGCTGGCATTTCACTTGACAAGGTTTATGCCCCATGCTACCCATTATGGGACTAATGTCTGATCTGGATACTTTTGGGTTGCTATGGTAGATGTTTGGGCTTGAATCGACTTGCATTTGAGAATTTTGTGGAGCAGTTTGCATTTGGTTGGCTTATCACTTATGCAGCTCACTTATGTAGCTTGGATGTTATTTGGCCCTTAATGCCTCGATTATGGATCTTGGATTTACTTGGATGTAGATACATGTTTGAGCAGTGCTTGCTCCATTGTCTTTGCAGTTGGTTATTGAGCTTTCATTGCTCATTGATGCTTGGTTCTTTGCGGGTTACTCCTTGATCAATGGACTTCTTGATAGTGCTTGGGTTGCTTTTGCCCATACAGGTCAGAGAGCAATTGCTCTTGATGCTTACCCGGCTATGCACTTTGTATACTATCATGTACTTTACAGAGCCGCTTATTTGGATGTTGTTGTATAGATACTTGGGCTTTTCCTGGAGCTTGACTCTTGCAAGATTTTTTGCCTCTTGCCGGTCTTGGCTTGACTTGGCTTTTCCCAGATGGAATATGTACTGCAACGCTATATTTATGCGTCTGATTATGGGATGATTTCATGGCTGAATACCGTATGCTCTTATGGTAGATGTCTTATGCTTTACCGTATTGTGGTTGGTTATGTCATGTAGCTGGCTATGACTCTTCTTCATGTAGGAGCTTTTGCATCTTTGGTTGATGCCTTTATATCCTTCCATCCGTTGAGGTTTCATGAGCCTTTGCAGCATGCTTCTACCACTGATGTACTTGCAGATGATTGTCTTTATGAGCAAGTTCCCTCCATTGGGACAACCCTCGACTCCTTGAGCTCCATGGATGCTATGGATAGCCCTATTCATGATGACTTGGATTCCTTATCGTCTTCTATAGGTTCTTTAGTTACAAATGTTGTATGCTTCCATTGTGGAAAGCTTGGGCATGTTAAAAGAAAATGTTTTAGATGGATTAGAGAGCAACATAGATAGAGACGGACTCAACATGAGCAGAGAGTCAGCGATGCAGCAAGTGTTACCACTCTTTCTAGTGGCGAGGTACATGTGTTTACCCATGGTGATGTAGTAGAGCATGTACTCTTGTCATCTTATTTCCCTACAACTTACTTGCTCAGTGATCAAGCATATGCCTTTGATTGGATTTTGGACTCTATGGCATCTTGTCATGTTACCCCTCATAGAGTATGGTTCTCTTCTTACAGGGAGGTTGACGGATGTATTGATTTGGGCCTTGAGTAGACTTATGCTATTGTTGGTACAAGAAGGGACATACACCTAGCTTTGAGCAGACTTATGCTATTGTTGGTACAGGAGGGGACATACACCTAGCTTTGCCTGATGGGACTTTTCTTACAATGATGTCTTACATGTTCCTATGCTCAGTAAGAGCTTGATGTCTATTCGTTAGTTGGATGATGTAGGCTTTAGTGTCTCTCTTGTAGATCGATCTTGGAAGATCAGTTGTGGTTTCTTGGTTTTGGCCAGAGGTTCTAGAGTTAGTTCTCATTACCTAATGCATGTCTCTCATGTGGGAGATTCTATGGTTGCAATTATCCAGATACCACATGCATTGTTATGGCATTATCGCCTAGGCCATATGCACCATAGAGAGATGGAGATCTTGTCTCATTCAGACTCCATGCTGCCTCCTTTGTCACATGCAGATCTTGATGCTTGCACTGATTGTACTTGTGGTCCTTGCAGAGCCCCTTTGGCTCATGGTGATCGTGAGAGGCATGATCCTTTAGATCTTGTCCATTGTGTAGTCTATGGACCTATGTCTTCCCAATCACTTGGTGGAACGTCGTACTTTATGACCTTCGTGGACCATGCTACCCACTGTGTTTAGGCTTTTTCCTTTGTATGGATTGAGGATGCCACAGTTATGCTTGACAGGTTTATGGATTCTGTTGGTTGTAGGTTGAGGTACTTATAGATGGATTATGAGAGTCATGCTATCTCTCCCAACCTTTAGTCCTATTGTCAGCAGTTTGGCATTGATTTCTTATGCCCTTGATATTATGGGATTGCTCATGGCATGTGCTTGACTTTATAGGCAAAGGTTGCTCCTATGCTTATCACAGCTAGGTTATCTTATGGCTTTTGGGTTGAGGCCCTTATGATGGCAGTCTACTTGCTTAATAGGATGCCATGTCTGAGTTTGGATGGTATTACGCCACACGAGGCATGGAGTGGCATGAGATCCTCCTATGATTACTTGAGGATGTTTGGCTGCCATGCATTTGTATGTATGCCAGATATGCCTATGTCATGCAAATGTATCCTCCTTGGTTATGGAGATGGTGACTTTTATGCTTACAGGTTATGGGATTTGGATTCCCAGCAGGTTATACACAACCATCATGCTGCCTTTTATGAGACACAGACATCTTTCAAGCCTCTTGATGCGTGTTCAGTGCGCTTTATGGTTGATGTTATAGTCGTATGTCAGTCTTCCACTTCGTTGAGGCCGCATACTATCTTGAGACCCCATTTGACATGTGTCCGGGATGCTAGACCTTCTTTTATGATTGACTTTGGAGAGTCTATGTGCTCTCAGCTGTCTCCTATGCGCCACGTTGATGCTATGTGCTCCTTTGATGCTTATGCATTATAGCCTTGCACTCATGAGTTGTGCTTGCTTCATGAGAAGCATTCTTGGATTGCTCTATTGTATGGAGTTGAGGGATCGCTTATCTCCTAGATGTCATGGACTCGAGGATTCTTGACTCTTCTTTCACAGAGGTTCCCGCTTATTGCACAACTCGCTTTCAGATTGGGCATTGGGTGAGATGTCATGATTCCTCACCTTGTCTCTTTTCCTTTTTCTTTGTTTTTTCACTTCCTGGGCCATTGGCCTTTTAGTGGGACATTGTTAGGGTAAAAGGCCCTTGGGCCTACCCGTGTACATTGACCGCCCATATTCTTTATTCATATATATGAGATAGTGCAATAAGGCTGTCATATCATTCTTGATAACACCTACATTGTGTGTGCTCTTCTCTCCCGCGTCTTCCTCTTCTCCTTCTCCATTGCCTTTGCATCCCCTTCATAAGGCACCATTGATTGCACTGGCCCACATTATGTGGAAGGTAGGTAGTTCTTCAAGCTATCTTAACAATGTTTTTCTTGATGCATTTTTTCATAATGCAATGATGTTGTTCCTAATTACCAAGTGCAGTGCAGGACGAGTATGATGTGGTAGTACAATCGATTGAACAAAAATGGACACAACTCTTCGACTCTGAGTTTAGAACCAAGTGGGGTGAGGTGTACTATCGTGTCAATGAAAAGCTCATCAAGAAAACTTGACATTTGCTAAGAGTTGTAGAACCTAGTCTCGGAGAGAAGTGGTATCAATAATTTGCTACCTCTTTGTACATCTATATGTACTTATACTGCATTTGTCCAAAGTAACAATGTTTTTGTCAATGCAAAATTGTCTCATGCTTGGAGTGGGGCTCCAAGATAGGGGGTGTATTGAACAAGGAGAGAGTATACACATTTGCATCCTCAAAGCTAAACGAGGTAAAGCATGTAAGGATATTGAAGGCCATGGAGAGTTTTGGCAAGGAAATTCAAATGTTGATGGACATGCCTAAACGCAGGTTATTCTTGTTCATCTAAATTATGTGCATCATAAGTTTGAAGAATTGGTATTAAACAACATATCTTTGATTCGAGCAGATGGAAATGCACATCCAATATCACAAGAGCAAGTGCACATTCAATATCATTGAAGAGAGGCCAAGAAAAGATCGACCCTCATCACTAATTAATTTGGTTTCTCTACACCTAAAAGGTTTGATGTTTTGAAGTACTATAGTCAAGACATCTCTTGTGTCCCTCCAGTAAAAATATTTTCTTGAATATGAATTGTAACTACCAAACCATGTAGGCCCCTTCATTGATACCACTAAAGAGAAGATAGCAATGGAAGGCATCATTGAGGAGGTCTGTGACATTGGCATGGATAGAAGGACACAATAATTTCTTCCAGATCTTGCAGTGGAGAGTGTTAGCTTACGCACCACTATAGAGAGATGCACGACAATGACGAGAAGCAGTGAGGCATTGCATGGAATTGAAACACGTATTATAGAGCATCAAGATGGTAAGCTTGCTTTTGTACAAAACTCATGATGTGAAGGCACGTAATTCTTGTTCATCACCAAAGTAACATCAACAATATTTTTTAACATGTAGAGGATAGAAGAATTGAGTGTCTTAGATTTGAGGTCACATAAGATGTGGCACGTGCACAGAGTTAAAGAAATGATTCTCATGAATTCCACACATGTCTCATGATTGGATGATGTCAGAGCTTTAAAATATTCTATCATTATATGATGTTCATAGTGATGCGTGTCCTTGTGTAGGAAAGGAAAGAATGCAAGAACATGGACTAGCCATACTAGGGGACATGGCAGCTACTGGTAAACAAGTGTGACTCGTGGTTGTTTTTCCCCACAATACAATGCCAATAATAATGGTCTATATTTTTGGAGAGGGGGATACAATTTTTGATTTTCAACCTATAATGTTGGAGGATGTGCCAGCCACAAACACTGGGTGAACTAACGTGTCTCAATAATATTATCTACAATATCATTTTGAACGAAAAATATGTTGCTAATTATGAATTTATTATACACAGGGCCATACTGAAAGTCACATGGAATTCCACTTGCAAGACATTGTTTCCCATGAAGCTACAATGGTGCAAGATGTTCAGACCACACATGCAGGTAAACAAACGTGTAATAAGAATATTATCTAACGTTAACATTCAGTAAGAAGAATATGTTACTAATCCAGGAGTCAATGTGCAGAGGTCCACAACATTGAAAGCCCTATGGAAGACCCCTTGCAAGTCGTTGTCTCCCATGCCACTATGATGGAGAAGGTGGTGTGGCATACTATTCTCTACGACCCATTTGAGATTGGACATGCACTGCGAAATGATTAGCCAAGTGAGGCATTCTCTCCATTGGTAGAGGCATTGGAGGAGGTCAACCAAAACAAGATGGTCGAGGTTGACGAAGAAACCACAAACACAACATGCGATATCATGCTGGTTTGTGTCCCTCAAGATAGTGACGTGCATGGATTGGGGGATGGAATTCCATCATGGAACTCCCATACTGAGGCAGAGTCAATTGATGCCATGTATATGGTTGATCGTGTTCTCAAGGACGTAGGGGTGTTACTGTTCCTTGCCACAACACTCTCCATGGTAGAGCTTATCGAGCAGGTTGTGGAGGATGGACACCAACAGATGGAGTTAGGGAAAAAGTGTTGGGCCTTACACATGGCACATGTTATTCATTGCAAGACACCTGTATGTATCATTAGAGGTAGAGAGGCGAGAGTTTTAAAGTCATGATATGCTCATGCTAGATATTGTTTATGTATCACCCTTGTTGGCTCCATTTAGTGAGTATAATTACTAAAATTAGTATTTCAATCTTTAAATACACATACATGTGCTATATATTCTAGCGTACATGCGTTTAGATATCGCTTACAATGGAATCATCCCTCCAGAGTTCAGAAAAGATGACATTATTGCGAATGAGTGGGTGCGAGATACATCAAGATCCCCAATGAGAGGTCAATATGAGATCCAATGTCATTAAACTATTGTTGATATGTTTTGTAAACATTTAGTAGATTCTTAATATGTTATATGACTACCAAATACTGTAGGTGGCATGCAATGTGGTAGAGCTTTTTGGAGCTCGTTCTTGCAAACGTACACAAAAGAAGGGGACACAATTTTAGATTGCAATGCAAGATGTGGTGACTTTACATCAGTAACGCTAAATTCCAATAAACTAATTGCATGTCTGTATCGCTTTGCCAAAGATGGAAGATATCTAAGAGCAAAGGTAACATTTTTATGTAAACTTGTACAATATCTTATTGTAATGTAGTGTTTTTTTTGTCCTACTAATACATGGGTGCTCACCCTTCCATGTGTGCATATACAGCTATCTCCCACAACCCGAAAAATTAATCGTCTTTGATATGAATGGGGTGCTTCTACATAGGCGACCAAAGAAAAAGGGATCGTTACCAGTGAAGCCCCTAGAAGTGGGCAAGTATTGGGTGATTTTACGGCCAGGGCTTGCCTGGTTTTTGAAGGAAATATTTACATTGTTTGACATTGCCATCTAGAGCTCCATGAAGGAAGACAACTTAAGTGAGCTGCTCCAATTGGTTATAAGTGAATGTGTGAATTCATCAAAGAAAGCACCAACCTTTGTATTCCAATATGGACAAGGAAAGTGCAGAGCAACTCCCACAACAACTTCTACCAGAAAGAGTTACATAAAGTCCCTTTTCATGAAATGTTTTGATGACATTGATTGGCCACACTTCAACCGCCCAGCAACAACACTATTTGTGGATGATAGCATGGAGAAGATGCATATGAATCCACCCAATACCTTTATATGCCCACCCCCATTTGAGGGAAACCCCATGGACACAATCCTTCTAGAGCACATGCTTCCCTACTAGACCGAGCTAATGTGCTTCTGTGGTTCAATCCTAGACTTTATTAAGGATCACCAATTCCACCCCCCAACAATGGAACTTGATTGATATTTGATGTGCATGATAAATATGCACTTTTAAAATTATTAGATTCTTTTTATTTACAAGCGCAATAAATAAGGATGAGAGGCAAGAGGAGAAAGAGAGAGGAATGTGCAAGTAAATGAGATTCTATATAGGCATTTGCTCAATTGCAATACTACAAGATGTGTAAACAGAGCATGTGAAAAATATCTAGGGAAGGATGGAGTGTAGAAACATGCATGCATGTGAATGTATATGTACACAATGGATTGAGTAACAATGAGGTAGTATTGTTGTGTCGATATTAACTATTCAAACAAAGTGAAAAACAATAGATATCTCATGTTACTGCAGTGAGTGTAACAAAATATTTGATACTCTATCCTCTTATAGTAAGTCCACACAATAATGCTTGATTGAAAGTAGTGAAAACATGTGCAATGTAGTTTTGCCTATGTGTGCACAATGGAAGTGATATATCAGGATATAATATCAAATCATGCACATAAAAGTGAGAGGTACGTAAATGTATATATGCATGTGAGATAACAATGCGATATTCTTTTCGTCTTGATATTAACAGCTAAAAGTGTTTAAGATAATTTACCTCATGCAAACCCTTGACCCTTGTAATAATAAGAGGGTTGTGAAAAATGGATGGATGACCCTTGCAAAATTAAGAGGGGGAGATAGAGAGAAGTTACTAATTTAGAGTGTGTATGAGAGAGAGAGAGAGAGAGAGAGAGAGAGAGAGAGAGAGAGAGAGAGAGAGAGAGAGAGAGAGAGTGTGTGTGTGTGTGTGTGTGTGTGTGTGTGAGGGGGAGAAAGAGAGGAGTTGCTTATTTGGTTTAGTGCTCTCTCATCTAATATTCATTAGTTGCTTTATTTAATTGCTATATTTGAGAGGGAGAGAGTGGGGAAAAAAGGAGGGAGAGAGAGAGAGAGAGAGAGAGAGAGAGAGAGAGAGAGAGAGAGAGTGTGTGTGTGTGTGTGTGTGTAAGAGGGGGAAAAAGAGAGGAGTTGCTTATTTGGTTTAGTGCTCTCTCATCTAATATTCATTAGTTGCTTTATTTAATTGCTATATTTGAGAGGGAGAGAGTGGGGAAAAAGGAGAGAGAGAGAGAGAGAGAGAGAGAGAGAGAGAGAGAGAGAGAGAGAGAGAGAGAGAGAGGGAAATGAAAGAGGGATAGAGAGAGAGTGGGTGTATATGTATTTGTGAGCGACACAAGGAGAGAGAGAGAGCAATCGAGAGAGAAGGTGAGTGTAAGAGAGGGAGAAGTGAGAAATTGCCAATAGAGAGAGAGAGAGAGAGAGAGAGAGAGAGAGCGGGAAATGAAAGAGGGATAGAGAGAGAGTGGGTGTATATGTATTTGTGAGTGACACAAGGATAGAGAGAGAGAAAGTGAGAGAGAAGGTGAGTGTAAGAGAGGGAGAAGCAGGAAGTTACCAATAGAGAGAGAGAGAGAGAGAGAGAGAGAGAGAGAGAGAGAGAGAGAGAGAGAGAGAGAGAGAGACCTTAATTAACGTGGGGGGAGAAACATGGGAGGGGACGGTAGTGGTGAAAGCGGTGGAGCTGGTAATGACAGCAGCAGTGGAGGTGGCAATAGAGGTGGTGGTGGTGTTGGTAATGGTGGTGGTGGAGATGGTGGTGGCAATAGGAGCGGTAGTGGTGCTTGATATGTGCACAAAAGTTCACAACGTATTTCATGTTAGTCTACTAAAGAAATATGTGCCTAATCCTAGCCATGTAGTACTGTATTGAGTGATATACAAATTGTAATGCCTAGCCAAGGAGTCCTTAGGTTGCAATCAAATAAAATCCTAGATACTAGGGAGAGACAATTGAGGAGTAGAACCCTTAGAGAATACCTTGTCCAGTGGAAGGATTATCCTGAAGAAGATGCTACATGGATAGATGAGAATGCTCTTCATCAACGATACCCATGGTTTGTCTTGAGATGAGGACATCTCGATTTCTCTAAGGGGAGGAGGATGTAATACTTCCATGCAATTAAAAATTAGTTGTTAGTTCAATAGTTAGTGAGTCAATTAATAAGTTAATAAGGTCACTAACTAAAGACTAACTAAAGTAAAAACTAAATAACATTAATAACTAACAATTTTTATTTAATTAAAAATAGGAAAAATTTGAGAGTCATAATTTGACATTTTTTTCGGATTGACAAGGACTGTAGCCACCTTTCATGAAAGTTACAACATGAACGAGAGTTATGAGCCATATTAATCACTAGTGTTAATATGTATAGTATGGATGGTACAAAAATATTAGATTTTGGGCAAAACTAGCATATTTTAAATATTTTAGATATTAATTATTGTAAATATCCTAAAAAGCTATGGAGATTTCTAGAACAGAATGTCATGTAAAAAAAAGTAAGTGGTTTTTTTCAGCTTGTTTTGGAGATTTAATACAAAAAAAGAAGGATTGGCGAAATCGCATGTGTCGTAAATTGCAATTTACAGGCAGTAAACAACACTTCAAACAAGAAAAAGAATAAGGAGTAATCTGAAAGATTGCTAACAAGTTTCTTGGAGTTTTACCCCCCTTTCGCAGCCAATATAACTATTAGAATTGTGATTTGAGCATCAGATTGCTGCTTTTTCCAAGATCCCCTCCATAAAGAGGTCATCTTCTCAGCCACAACCCTTCTTCTCTTGTTTAGCTATAAATATGAGGTATGTGGAGCAGTTAGAGAAGCACAAGGAGACCCCGAGAGGCTGCAGGAGAGAGGTAGAGAGAGGGAGATAGAAGGATACCACTCCAAGAGATTGCACAAAGGAGCTTGAGAGAGAGAGAGAAAGAGAGAGAGAGAGCGTGATAGAGAGAGAGAGAGAGAGGAGTTACCCCGAGAGGCTGTAAGGGAGAGAGTTAGCTCAATTCCCCCTATCTCGATCTTCGACTAAGCCATCTTCTCTTACGCTCTCCCATCTTAAATCCATTTCTTCTTCTTAATCTCTCAAATCCACTTGCGGACGATGGCCCCCAAGTGAAAGATCTCTCCAATTACTGAAACTCCCACCACAACTAACATGACCGCGAACCAAGGGACCGCAACTACGGGAAACACATCTCTTATGAATCAGGTGCACCCCATTGTATCAAGGAAAAGAAATTGGGAGAAAAGAACATTAACATTAATTATCGCAACTTAATTGAGCATGTTTTGAGATAATGAGTGCACTAGAAAAATTTTATTCATCGCATTCATATCAGGTGATCAATTAAAACTGCACTTAGAAGCCGTTAAATTGCACATAAATTACATGAAACTTTCATGCTAATATATATATATGAAAAGTTTCAAGAATACACATCAAAGTGCAATCAAGACAGATAGATTTTATACATCTGCATCCGTTTGCTTGGTTGAAATAATAGGAAATCCTATTATATCTCACAAAGCATAGATTGAACTTGTGATAGAATACGTAGGGTTCCTAGGAAGTTGAAAGAATTTCAAACCCTAAAGAGTTGAAGGATTCTTCTCAAGGCCTAGCTGAAATGAATTCAAAGTCCTTAAGTAACTATATGAATTACACGACAAACCCTAGCTCAAATGAATATGTAGGGTTTCACTGTAGGGAAGCGAATGTCCCAAATTGCAATCAACATTGCAAGGATACTCCTTCATTCAAAAGAATGAGGAATTTAAATTAGGTTATCTCTGGAAATCTCAAACGATAATGGGGATAAAGCCGAAACTAGATGCTATTACATCAAATCGAAATTTCCTTCGGTAGAGAGAACAAAGAATTGTCTAGTACATATTGTGCACTTCTGCTTGTGTTTGTACTTAGGAACACCTATTTGGAAAATGAGTCATCTAACAAAGGAATTGATAGGAAGAAAATATTTCAAATTGGATTCAAGTTGAAACACCTAGCAAAGGCATGTTGAGCATCCCCAGCTAGTCACCAACCCTATCCAAGGGGTTTTTTTTATAACCACGTCGGGAATGTGGACCAAACCCATCATGAGAGGTCTCTCCATAGAAACTACATTCATAGGAGGATGCTTGGGTGCCAGGGGGGCTCTGACTGTAAATCCCTTGCCTACGAGTCGTACTCAGATGGTCTACGTGACTCGAGAAGGAATCTCGAGGCCTTGTTGCTAGTGCAAGGGTGAAACTTCAAGGAAAATAAGACGCATCCTTACAGATTGCGAGAATTGTCCCATGGATGGGATTTGTATCTTAGTTGAAATTTTAATTTAAAGTTTACTTTCAAGGAATTTATCTAATTTGTTTTCATATCAGTGCATAAAATTACATAAAGGAACATGTGACTTGTGGGTTAATTAATGAAGCTACTTGTATGTATTACACTAATGTGCCCTTAGGTAAGTAGAAAACTAAAGCTATCAAGGGAAGCAATTAGGCAGAACCCCCGATGGGTCCGTCCTACCAAGGTGGTCCCAAAGAATTGGGAGGCTTCTCAACATTCAAATTGTGATGACGTATTGACTTTAGATAATGTAGGGTAGAACCCTCGCTCATATTGTTTTAGGGGACCAGAATGGGAGAGAGGTCAAGCGATGCATCCCTCTCGTTTCCTATTCTCTTTGAACCAAGTGCAATATGAGTCCACCTCGGTTTAGATGCTATGCACAAAGTAGATTGTCGTGACGTTAGAAGGCTGTAGAATGACTCGACCATTAGAAACCTAGGAAGATTCAGGTATCCTAACAGGGTTGGCCGACACGTTTCGTTGCGGAGTAGACTTGGGAGTCACTATTCGACAAACCCTGTGACATTCCATGAGAGTGCTAAGCGGCATTTTTAAGATCAAACTCCCGACGGACTACTAAAACGTGTCACAACCTAGACACGTTGCAAAATTACTCCATGGGTCCTTTCCCATAACGGCCCAAACTAGAGCATGGTGTCGCTTTCAGGGCAAAGAATAAAGTAATCGGTCACATGCCTAACTAAAAATCCCACTAAACCATTTAAAATGGACAAAGTATCTTTTGGGTTACGAGGATTCCTTGGATTTGGCATCATGCTAATTATCGTAATTGTAATTGGCCAATTTTAACATCCACTGCTTCAAGGCAGCTCTTGATTATAGAATAAGGCTAACAGGTCCCTTATACGACCAAGATTCGAAAACTACCACTTGTAAGCAGCTCCCGACAAATGCACCACCCGTCAGGACCTAAAACGGGCCCGACACTGGCTGTAGGCACTAGCCGGACAGGCCTTTATAACACTCACAAGACAACCCCATATGCCCTTGCGGTCAGGAGCATCCAAGGCACTACCCTAATCGCTACTAGAGATATTGTTTGTAGTAGAATGTAGTCCAACAATTGCCCTTCCTTACTCCTCAGAGGGAGATCCCATACATCTTGGTATAATATACCACGTAAAACAAACATAGAGGAGGCAACCTCTCTGGCTGAATGTCGTGGGTCCATTATAGCTCTCCTACATCGAGAGGATTGGCCCCTCGATGCGTCGCTAACACAAATAACACAAATGTAACAAGCTCCACTCTTGTTTTAAACGATCTAGGAGATAGAAATTTCCTCACTTTACAATCTCCCAAGAAACCCAAAATGTCTGAACCTACATTTTAGGTACCTCACAACTCAACGCAGATCATGTATATCATAAACCAATTGCAATGCATCCAAGAGTTACTATGTGATATGGGCAATGCAATTGTGAATGCCATATTTCTCAAACATTTTATAAATCAGCATTTTGTGGTGCAACAAACATGTCTTTCCATGATTCTAGTCTACATGTCATGCTTCGTTGCTAAGGGTCCCGAGCCTTCTCGTGCACCTTAACCACCTTTTAACTTAATTTATAAACATCCTATATGGTATGCACAAAAAAAAAAACCAAAATTTCATATATTTTCATCTACTAAATCAGCATCAAAACCCCTCTTCTCTCCTACCTTTTAGGTTTTGCATCATTGATAGGTGTAAAGAACTGGTTTTTTGTGTGTTTTTTTAATAAAAAGCAATAAAAATAGACTTTAACATGAAAACATAGCTAAATTGAGGCTTATCCCTCCCGCTACAGCCACACCATACATTCACAGGCATAAGCCTTATTTTTTTCTAATTTTCTAGTGCAGAAAACTAAATTTTCTCATTTTTTGCTATTTATCTTCATTTATTTCTTCATAAAAATGTGATATTTCAAAATTATGAGTTCTCACTAATCAAGGACACTCAACATTATTTTCATATCAATTTTCATCCCATATGATCCCAAAACACTCAACAAAAACCCTAAATTTCGTTATTTTTATCAAAACTGCAACTTATGGGTTTTGTATAAAATTATTATGTCATCATATTTTCTAGTTTTCTTTCATATTTCAGAGAGAATGCAACATGAGAAATCAAGAACAAACAAAAGCAAGCACTTTCTCCAATCATTTTTCATAAAGCACAAGAACTGCTCACTTACGCATAGAAACCCGGTTTTGGAGACGCATATTCCATGGTTGGGAGGCCACCGATGCTCGTTCTTGGCTGCTAACACTCAGAAAAAACAAGATCTATAATTCTCTCTGCTCTAACACCATCATTCCATAAAAAACGTCCATCAAAACCCACCTCATCCAATAGAGTTACGCATGTGAACGGCTAGTAAGAGGAGAGAGAAATACAAAAAATCAAAATTTTGATTCGCTTCATGAAAATCATCATGCTTACAGTCAAAATCTTGCTCTTGGCATGTAGATCAGACTTCCATCTCTCTCTCTCTCTTGATCGGGGTGTATTGAAGAGGCACAAATCCATCTAAAAATGAGGCGCAAACCAAAAATGCCCCCTCTTTCTATCAGGCATGAATTTGCATGTTTTTTCATTTACATTTCATTTCATATCATTTATTAAATGTCTACTGTCAAAAAAACCACTTTCACACTGCTTTGCAAGGGTTTTTGGCTTGTTTGAAGAGGCAAACGGACTCGGAATTGCGATCCTGCTAGATGGTTGACTTCGTGACATCAAAAACTATAAATATCAATCCCATCGCGCACTTTGTGACTCGTGAATCACATAGTTGCTTCATAACGCCAAACCTTGCAGGGATTAAATGGGGGGTCAATCAGACTTCGATCGATGAACCGAGACTTGTGGTAGATTCGTGACATCGAAATGCATCTACAGCTTGACTATCCGCTACCATTTGATTTTTCATGAAAATTTGGTCTTTAGCACTTCTTGGGCACTTCTTGCTCCAAAAACGGCCTCAAATGCTTCAAGCATGGCTCAAAATTGGCTCCTAAAATATAGCTCTCAGAAAGCTGAAGAGAGACTATACATCTTGCTAGGAATGGGCAAAGTGAAGGTCCACACCAATGACAACGTCAACTTGGTGGATATTCTGGATCCTGAAATCCAAATCTAAGCCAAGATAGTGCACGTGTTGTTTTAGTCAAAGTTACAACACCATCACGAGCCGCATTAATGTCCCCTTGTTAGAGAGCATTACAACACAATCACTAGGTGAGATGAACCTCAATGGTTTTGTGAGGAGGAAGACCATCGAGACCTTGACAAAGGCTTTGGCAATAGGAGGACAGCCCGCTGCAAGAGAATCCCTTGCCATCAAGGGATTCCCTTGACAAAGGCTTTGGCAATAGGAGGACAGCCTGCTGCAAGAGAATCCCTTGCCATCAAGGCTAAAAGGAAAGCTTCATCTTCAAAGGCCTCAACCATTAGATTCAGTGGGGTCCTTAGTGCCATCATCAAGGGAAGCCTTGGGTCAAAGGCAGGAAGGAGAAGAAGGAGTGGATGAAACACCAAGCAAGTCGCCACCTCACCAAGAACAAGAGGCACAATCCAGCAAGCCTTGGGTCAAAGGCAGGAAGGAGGAGGAGTGGATGAAATACCAAGCAGGTTGCCACCTCACCAAGAACAAGAGGCACAATCCAGCAAAGGGACGCTAAGTGAGGAAGAAAAAAACAAGGAATAGGAAGAGTAGACTAGCCACGAGAAGACAAAGAAGAAAATTGCACAAGAAAAGCAAGAAGAGGAGAGGAAGAAAAAAGAGAAAATGGACTTGCAAAAGGCTCGCAGCAGGGAGTCCAAAAAGGTTGAGAAGGAAAGAAGG
Organism: Lygodium microphyllum; assembly: GCF_053477565.2. Lineage (NCBI taxonomy): Eukaryota > Viridiplantae > Streptophyta > Polypodiopsida > Schizaeales > Lygodiaceae > Lygodium > Lygodium microphyllum. Next base: position 58,377 of record NW_028229782.1, on the reverse strand, counting down.
AGAAAGCAAGAAGAGTAGGAGGAGGAGTTGAGAAGAAAGGAGAGGGAAGACATGGCCCTCGCAACACGCAAGTCCATTGAGCAGCAGTCCATGCAGGACGAGACGGATCCCGCAAGCCCACTTAGAGATGAAGGGTCGAGCTCAAGTGCCCACGTACTAGAGTTTGTACCACCTGCAGTGTGAGATGGCAAGGGAAAATCCCCAATCATCCCCACTCTCACTCTCCTGGCTCTCGCCACCACCATCGCCATGTCCATACCCAGTTCTACTATCCAAGTGGACGCCAGCAACCTAATGGCTTCGGTCCAATACTTCATGAATAAGGAAATGAGCCAAGGAGCACGAGAAGGAACTCCTCTAGCAGGAACCAAAAGGTTGGCAGCAGCAAATAGCTGAGTCGAGGCAAGACCCGGAGAGGCAAAAGGTGGCAGCCTCCACAACCTCCATCCCCGCAACAGAGAGGCCACCTATAGAATGTGATGAATATGTCAACGAGCTTCTCTCTCAAGTAGAGAAAGCTAAGGAGGAGAAAAAAATCGTAGTGGCAGAGCTAGAAGCCAAAAAAGAGGCCATGGCTGCAGCCAAGTTGGAGAAAACATGCCAAATAGCTATGGCCCAAAGGGAAGTTAATGAGTTGAAGGAGCAGCTATAGGCTAAAGAGGAGACATAAGTTGAATGGTAGGGAAGGTTGGATGAAGAGTCCGAGGCCATACAGTGCCTATGATGACATAATAAAGAGATTGTGGGGCTTTATGAAGTTCTGAAATGAAGAAGATCACTAAAGCCACACAAGAGCTAGAGGTGCTAAGGGAGGAAAGAGCACACAAGTACGAAAGAGAGATGGAAAGATTGACACAAGAGGCAACCTCGGCATAGAGAGGGAGAGTGCATCAACTATATGAGAGATAGCCATTAGTGCTAGCTTGAAATGCTTGAACAACAAGTAGTCCATGGGTCTTGGCGGTTGAGCGTGAGCTCCGAATAATACCCATATTTTAAAACCAAAATTTTACATCCTCTTATGGCCCTCGTCTTAATTTTCCTTCGAATGCCTCCAAAATATGTCACTGCAGGTTTCAAAAAACAAGAGAGTACTCTCAACCTATATTATTTTGCTAGTTACACTAAATAAGACTCACTGAACTTTAGTTACATTTGCTAGTCAATTAAGTTAAAAATAAATCTATTAAATTTTTTAGATTAGTGTTAACATACATTAGTAATTCTAAAATATTAAAGTAGTTAACTAGTAGAATTATCATAATATCTTTTAAAAGTTAGTAGTTAATCAAGGGAAGGATATGGCCACCATGTAATGTGAACCCTTCCACCACCATTATTGGACACCAACCCCCTCCTCTTCCATCACATGTCCTCCTCCACTCCTCCCCTACCTAGCTGACAACAAGCTACACCACACATGAATTTAACACTACCCCATTTTTAATTTTAAAAATAATGATTACTAACTTAAATAAATCCCCCACAAGTATGAAAAGATTCCCCCTTCTTCACAAGGCAGCTCATTTTGGAAGCCATGAGGGTATTTTGAAAACAAAGTTTAATTATTTTGGCCTTGATCCACTAGTTTGACATTGCATAATGTATTTAAGAATGTTTGCTTTCATTCTAGACCAAAAATTGAAGGGAGGTGAGCCCTAAAGTGGAAAAACGAGCAAGAGTAAGAGCTATGGTGGAAGGAGCAAGAGAAAGAGCAAGAGAGAGAGACAGACACAATGTGGAAACTCCAACAATCACAATGTGTGACTGGCCTTCCCTTTATTCAAATGTCATTGAAAGAATAAAGAATGAAGTGATAGTGATGGGTGCTCTGCTTGCAGTGTGTAGGCACAGGTATTGTTAGTGTAGTAATACACCGATGGCTAGGCAAAAGTGTCTTTACCCCCAACAACCTCCCACACTTAAAGGCGAATATGCCTCAGTGAGGAGTGAAAAGAAAAAAAGAAAAGACAGTACAAGATATGCATAGATACAACAAGATGGGGTAAGATGTCATCTCATCCAATGCCCATCAACCTCCTAAGGAAGGCAAAGTGCTCTGTAGAGAGGCTTTTCAGGAGCAAGTTTGTAGGATTCTGGTGGTTAGTTGAGATCTTGACAAGGTCAACAGACATGTCGTCAATGAACTCATGAATGTAGTGATATCTCACCTCAATGTGTTTTGTCTTCGCATGGAAGATCGGATTCTTGGATAATTAGATAGCACTCATAGAATCTGAATGTAGTGTAGGGGTAGCATCTACAATACCAAGACAACCAAACGACCCAACCAAATGGCCTCCTTGCAAGCCTCAGTGTGGCTACAACATACTCGGCCTATGTATAGTAGAAAGGGCCATGCATTTTTGCACCCTGGATATCCATGAAACAACGCCTTCAACAAAAGTGAACACATAGCCAGAAGTGGACTTCCTACTATCTTCTTGAGCTAAGCCTTAAGAGTGTCTAGCTCATCATGAGCTTTCCATGCTAAAAGCATGTCATCCACATAGAGTACCAAAATCAGTAATGAACCATCATGGGCTTTCTTCGTGTATAAGCATAGATCCATAGCACTATGACTATAGCCCTACAACTGTCACCCTCTGATTGCATGAATGCATAAAATTTGTGGTACCATTTCCTTGGTTCTTGCTTCAAGCCATAAAGACTCTTCCTACATTTGCACACTAGGTGTTCCCTGTCAAGCTCTACAAAGCCCTTAGGTTGCTCCATGTATAGCTTATCATGCAAGTCTCCATGTAAGAAAGTCATCTTGACATCCAATTGTTACAAGTCCAAGTCAAGTTGTGTAGCCAAAGCTAAGACTAAGCATAGGGTGGTCATCTTAACCACAAGAGAGGAAACCTCATCAAAGTCAACACCATGCTCCTGCTTGAAACCCTTTGCTACCAATTTGACCTTGTATGCTGACATGGGGTGTCCAGGGGTACTTTTCAACTTGTACACCCACTTGCAAGGCAAATCCCTCTTACCACTAGGCAAGGAAACCAAATCCCATGTACGATTCCTATGCAATGAGTCAATCTCAGACTGCATATCCCTCTCCCAGGAGTGATTGTCACCCTTGCGACACATAGCCTCATCATAGGTGAGAGGCTCTCCTACATCTATAGCCAATACATAATTTATGGAGGGCTCATAATGGTCAGGAGGTCGTCTATCTCTAGTGGAACGCCTCAATGCAAGTTGTGTTGCCTGTCCAACATCCTATCTAGCATCATGTGTAACATCTTGGCCATGAAGATCAGCTACTAGTGTAGGTTGTCTAGCTGGCTGTGTGGGAGCAGGGGGCTTCTCCTAAAAGATAACCCTACGTATCCCAACAACTTTCTCAGGCTACATATGCATTTTTTTCTCATGGAACACAACACCATGGGTGTGGATTACTTTTCATGCATGTGGATCCCAAAGACAATATCCCATCTCACCCGCGGCACATGGCAAAAGGCCTCATATCCAAAGACACACAAATGACCATATGAGGGAGGCTTTCCTATCCATACCTGCTCTATAACCTGAAAGTCAATACCACTACAAGGTGACATGTTAATGAGATGCATGGCAGTAGAGACTGCCTCAGCCCAAAAATGTTGCAATAAGCCTACTTGGGTAAGCATACTGCGGACCCTCTCCTCCCAGATAGTCCTATTCATACGCTTAGCCATACCATTCCGAGGAGGGGTGTAAGGGGCAGTCAACTGATGCTTAATACCCCGCTCATCACAAAATTGCTCAAAGGCATGTGAGATGTACTCATCCCCATTATCGGTCCTTAGGCATTTTAGCCTATGCCCAAACTGATAATTCTTTGTTGCTAAAGCAAGCCAATGCTAAAAGACGACCAAGACATCAAATTTTTACTTTATGGGATAAGCCCAAACCTTACGTGAATAATCGTCAATAAATGTGACAAAGTACTTCACACCCCCTAATGACTAAGAGGGCATGGGTCCACATACATCTGAATGCACAAGAGCCAAAGGCTCACTCATTCATGGAATACCATACTTTTTCTGTGAATTCCCAGTCTCCTACCATATAAACAATGATCACACAACTCAAAATGTGAGTAGTCAAAAGGCGGAAGATACTGTAAAGCACTAAGTATTTTTATTCCCTTAAGCAAAAAATGGCCAAGACGAGCATGCCAGAGAGATACATGTGGGATAAAACCCACTGACAAAACATGGTCAATAGTACTAGATACAACCAAGGGGTGGAGGCTACTAGACTTGGCACCTCTTGCGAGAATAAGCCTGCCATGAGCTATCTTCTTCTAAGAGTCCTTCCCATGACGATCATTATCTTTTTTGCCACTTTTGCCACCTCTAACAATAAAGCATGTGAACTGCGGCGAGAAGCATCATTGTTTTTCCTGTTAACTTCTTCAGTCAAAAGAGCACTCTCTACATCTTTAAATTTCAGCCCATCAAGTTTTTTTGGTACAAATCGCAATGTGAAATACATCCCAAGACTTAGGTAAAGTGCTAAGTAGAAATAAAGGATGTAAATTATCCTAAAACTCAATACCCTATTGAAGCAGATTCTACATGATAGAATGAAACTGGCTAAAGTGAGCAAACAATGGGGTCCCCTCCTTCATGCGGAGATCCATAAACTTCTTAAACCAATACATCTACAAAGCAGTGCTTTGCTTGTTTGCATAAAGTTCCTGAATCTTTTTCCATAGACTCCATGCACTCTGATCGTCATCTTGAACAACATTATTGTGGACCTCTTCAAAGAGTGATAAAATGATAGTGGACTTGCATAGTGCATCTAAATCATCCGAGTCATCATCATCCATGTTTTCGAGTTTAATACCTTTGTTTCTTAGTGGCTTAATCTACAATTTCTGTACCAAAACCTGCCATATTTGAGACTTCCAGTAGACATAGTTGGTGCCATCCAACTTGGCAATGTTAAACAAAGCCATATCTTTTATATGACCAGCCATAATGAGTCAAATAGAGGCAGACTGCACAGAAAACAACCTTTTGTAATTAACAGTAGATAGGCCAAAACCACTGTCAAAACAAGCTAAAAATAAGAGAAACTGCTAAAATGATTAGTTGTCCACCAAATAATACCAAAAGTACATCAAAATGACATGATTAAGCTAAGTAAATACATCACAATCTGCATAAAATAGCTTGCTATAGTAAATCACAACAATGAGAAAAAGAGAGCAATAATGAGCTAATAGTGATCCAAAGTCAAGTATGATTGCCATGATAGATCCTACATGAAGCGGACATGTAACAAACACTATAGCAGCCAAGAACCATGAGCCAAACACCAAAATGACTGACAAAGGTCAATGTATGCTCAAACAAAACATGGATCAAATCAGCCTAAAAGCATCCAATGTAGACAAGTATCTATCAAGACCACCATAGACATGTAAGAGATCCCAATCTCATCTACTCAAGAAGCTCAACTACATAAACCATAAGCTCTGCAATATCCAGAGATAGCATGAAGCTCCCATTGGCAAAAAGATCAATGTCAATTGAGCAACCAAGCTCAAAAATCGCATGTGAATGCATAAGGCATCATGGAGCCAAGACCATATATCAATAGAGCATCTAGAGCAAGGGATTGGTCAAGCATCACCTATAACATCTAGTACATCATGTAACAATCAATGTCAACTCTCTGACAATCCAAATAAGCATCCATGAGCTCCAAATTATGCAAATGAACACCCAACTGAAGCTCCAAGCGGCAATCAAACAAAGACAATGTAAGGAGCATGCATTTTTGACATTTGCATCAAAGCATGTTCCGAAGGGTCAAGCATATACCATAGGCATAATGACTATCACAAAGCATGCCACTATAGATCAATGTTAATCAAATGCAAACCAAGACAAAGCTTGATCAGAGCTCAAAAGGCATTCCAAAGCAATACAGACATGTGCCAACCTCTATATACATCCATGTAGTCATATGAGTCACTCGGGAAGCACCCATGACCAATAGGAAGAGCATACACTGACCAAATAGGCTTCATCACTGTTTATTGTAGCAATAAATTCACTATCAAAACTTATTAAATCAGTCCTTAAATGAAGCTCAAAGCCACCTCAAATCATGGGCATATGATATACCAATGTACTAGCATCAATGGTACACACATTACGAGTGCATATAGAACACCCAAATCATAACCAGAAGCAATAGGCATATAAAATCCTTGTTAAAAGAGGTTCATCCCTACTGTATACATTAGTGAATACACTATCAAACCAAGCTATTTTAGTACCAAAATCAGCTCCAAATCCAACCCATAACATGGGCATAGCATTCCTATACATGTAGACATCACTGCAGCATACCCGACCATCGTAAGACCAACAAAGCTTACCATAGAAGCATCAAATAGAGTGCTACCCTATATTTTCAGCCACCAAATCTCAACCAAAATAGAGTAAATGAACTAGTTAAATCAATCCAAAATCAACTCCAAGCAATGACATAGCATTCCCAAATATATAAGCATCAACTGGGCATAACCAGGCATCATCCAACCAATGGCAATGAGTGTAGGCATCAAAGATAAGTGATGCCCTATTTTATGATAGTCTATGGACTATTATAACAGTCCAAAACTAAAGCTTAGCACTCAAATGGAATGGCAAGAGTGGAAGGATCAATCCCAAGCATAAAAATAAGTGTATAAGTGCTTGCATAACTGCCCAATGACAAAGATATACTGTAGGAGATGAAAAACGTGAGTTGTTGCTAAAAAAAGGGCCTATTCCACACAATGTGATGTTGCACCAGCAAGGTGAGGGCTATGGGGGCTACTCCAACTTACTCGAGAGAAGGCTCAAAGGGTGCCCAAGAAGAATGCAACCAATAGGAAGCTCGAACACAGTGGCTATAGCTACCAACAAAGAGATGACTATTGTAGGTGTTCGAATGGAAGTTGAGAGTGTGCTGGACCAAGTTTGCGAGCTCATGAAGAAGAAGGCTTTGATACCAGTTGAAGGAAGGTGAGTCCTAAAGTGGAAGCATGAGCGGGAGCAAGAGCTATGGTGGAAGGAGCAAGAGCAGGAGAGAGAGACACACACATAATGTCACAATGTGTGACCAAACTTCCCTTTATTCAAATGTCAATAATTGAAAGAATAAAGAATGAAGTAACAGTGACGGGCACTCACCACTTTTGCAGTAGTGTGTAGGTGTGGGTACTGTCAATGTATTAATACATGGGTGGCTAGGCACAGGTGCCTTTACCCTCAACAATAATAGCTCCTCTTAATTACATTCAAGGTTTTGGCATACCTCAAATGTCTGGGCTATCATGAGCTTCCCACCAAAATCTTCTTCTTCAGTTTCTAATTTTTTTATATACAAAGCCTCAGTAGAGCTTATAATAGAGTAGCTCATCTTGTTGGATGAAATCCTTGAATTCTTCCTTCCCCATTGGGGTCTTATTTTCTAAGAAAATAATCATTTTCACTTTGAGGTAATCTAGGTCTTTAGGACCTTCTATAGAGCCACTATCTCTAAAATAGGATTATTGGCATTGAGATGAGGCTCACGACTCTCTTGCCTTATAAGGTATTTCATAATTAGCAAGTTTAGGGAGGCCTTGTGACTGAGAGCATCGGCTACCACGTTTTTTTTCTACGATGATCTTGAAGTCACACTCTTATTATAAGACTTCTATCCACCTTCTTTACCTCACATTGAGTCTTGGTTGAGTGAAGATCCATTTTAGGCTTTTGCGATCAGTGAGAGGATGAGGGTGAATTTTTGACTATGTAGATAATGATTATATAATTTAAGGGCACAAATGACTGTCAAAAGCTCTAGATTGTGGGTAGTATAGTTCTTCTCATAAGGTTTGAGCTTTCGAGAAAAATAAGCTATCAATTAGTCTTCTTGGGAAAGCACACATCCTACTGCAATAATGTTAGCATTAGAGACGACTTCAAATTCTTGAGAGAAGTTGGGGGGCTTTAATATTAGAGTAGTAGTATGGAATTCCTTTAGCTTTCAAAGCTCTTCTGCTCTATAGGACTCCATATTATCTTTGTTTGCTTCTTAAGAAGTTCAATCAAGGCAATGGCAAATAAGAGCATAGTCTTTGATGAAAATGCAATACCATCCTATGAGTCCTATGAATCCTCAGATTTCTCAAATTGTTTAGATAGGTGGCCACTCTTGGATCCTTCACTTTGTAGGATTGACTGAGTTTCACTTGAATCCTTATCAGAATCCGATTTCTTTACATGGAAAAATGTCCTCCTTTATCCAATCTAGAGAGAGTTTTTTGTGTTTTTACAAAAGGGATTTTTAAATTAAAAAAGGTTTTATAAAAGTAATGTTTCTAATTAATATTTATTTTAAATATAGTTTATTTTTATTTTTACTTTTATCATATCTTTCTAAAATATATTATTTTAGTTATATTTTAAATTTTAAAAAATAAAAATACTAATAAATAAGATATGGATTATTTTGATTAATTTTAAAGGAGTTGTTATGATTAAAACTAATAAAAATCTAATTTCTAAATGCAAAATAAAAGTGCATTTATCTTTAACATAATTTTGTTGCAAATTTAAGCATGCATTAATTCGAGTATTTATCAATAACAAAGAATAACTTATTATATCTCGATCGTATTAACAGTGGAAATTTCAATAACATAGTTGCTTGAGAAACTTACTAGGTTAATGCGTCATCAAGGGGCCATTGCGAATGAGAACGATAAGAAAAGAAAGGATTTTGAGGTACCTGAAGAATGATGCACGAATTCTCTCTGGCTTCGTCATGCATAATTTTTTTTATCTTTAACTCATGATTATTGCTATCTCTCTCACTCTCAAGAGTTGACTTGTCATTGTTGTTATGTGTTAAAAATGAAAAGAGGGGGTCCTCCTTTATTTAGTTGAGAGAGAGAGAGAGAGAGAGAGAGAGAGAGAGAGAGAGAGAGAGAGAGAGATTTATCTTTTTATAAAAACTAAATTTTTATTTTTTATAAGAAAAAAATCATAAAACTAATATTTTCAAATAAAATATATTCTATTTTAATTTTAATCATCTTGTTTTAAATTTTTTATATTATTTGTATTGTATCTTTAATTTTTTAAATGTAAAAATGCTAAGAAAATAAGATAAGGATTATTTGATTAATTTCAAAGGAGTTTTCATTGATTAAAGCTAATAAAAATCTAATTGTTAAATGAAAAATAAGAATAATTTTAATTTTAACATAATTTTTCTAACAATTTGGGTATTATTTTGACCATTTATTAATAATAATGAATAAAATATTATACCTCGACCATATTAACATCCAACATTTTAATATCATGGTTGCTTGAGGGTCCCACTACATAAATGCATTGACAAGGGGGCATTTGAAATGAGAAAAAAAGGAAAAGAATGGATTTTAAGGTAGGGGGACGATGCACGAACAGACTCTAACTCCTTCGTGCAAAGTTTCCTTACCTCTAACTCATGATTATCGCTCCATCTCTCACTTTCAAGAGTCGATTCATTGTCATTGTGTGTGCTATAAATGAGAATAGGAGCCCTTCTTTACTTAGTACACACACACACATAGATATATATATTTATTTATTTATTTATCTTTTTACAAAAGGGATTCCTTTTGTTTTTTATAAGAAATAAAAATATAATTAATTTATTATAACTTTTTTAACTTATAACTACAAAGGTAATGTGCTTTAAGTGGGGAGTGTGATTGTAAGTGTGTGGTCAAATTTGGGTGTGTCATTGAATAAATAGGTGCTATAACATGTGTGTGTCTGTGTGATCGTGTGTGCTTGGACTTGTGGGAAACATGTGATTTGGCCTATTAGTGAGTGTCTATGAGTGATCATGTGTTATTAGCACCTATTTGTGTGTGTGATCTTAGGTGCACTTGGACTAGGATGGCTATCACAAGAAGGGTATATGACGTTTGTGATGGCTATACAAGGTAAATCACTTTCAAAATGAAGTTTGTGATTGTTGCACCTAGACTATGTTGAGTGCGGTGCATAGCTTAGTGTGTGACTAATATAGTTTAGTGTGTGTGGTGGAGTGTAGCATGTGCTCGAGGGGTGTGTGTGTGTGTGAGTGAGTGAGACATGCGACTAGTGTGTTGTGCGTACTGTAGTGGAGTACATATAGTTGTGTGTTATGTGGTGTGTGACTAACCAAGGCATGTTGTTGACTAACATGATGTCACTGAGATGGCATTCCTAAGTGTATGTTTGATTAATCCAATTGCAGCAGTGAGCATAGATGAGAGAGAGAGAGAGAGAGAGAGAGAGCGAGAGAGAGAGAGAGAGAGAGAGAGAGAGAGAGATTGTGATGGTTGGAGCAATTTTGATGAAAAGAACAATTGATCATGACTTGTTAAGCATTTATGGAGTGGCACACATATACTATGTTGGCTATCCGCATGGTGATTCATATCCTTTCTAAGGCTCTAAAGGTGAGTGTTTTTATTTATTTATTTATTTATTTCAAGTTTTAGAAACTAAAAATTATAATTTAAAATTATCAAAAATTAGGCTATATTCATAATACATTGGCAGAACTCATGGCAAATAAAAATTTGCAAACTTATAAAAAAAATTAAATGTTTTCTAATAATTTGAGAAAAAACAATAATAAGTTTACAAAAATAAAGTATAGCCGTAGAAAATTGACCATACCTTTTAAAAGTCAATAATTAGTAAAAATAATTGGAAAATTTGCAAGGTTTGAGTTTTGACTCCATTGGTGTACATAAAGAACTTATTTTAGCCACTTGATATAATTGCTATCTTTTTCAATTATCCATACTGCATTCTTTTTATCGTGACCTTCCTTTAGACTTCTTCAGTAAGGTGGCTTCGAACTTCTTCTCAATAAAGCTTGATTTTAAAGATACGGTCTTGTCCCGCCACACTGGAATGCAAGGCCATGAAGATAATGACAAGTTTAGTACATGCATGAAGTACATTCGATGATTATGACACTCTCTTTACCTCCAAATTTTAGACTAGTCTCTTTCGAGCTAGTAGAACTTAGTTGCTTTTCAATATAGCATACCACCTACTAACCGATGGGTAAACTAAAAAAGTAAATCAAGTCATGGAGGATATTTTGAGATCTTATTGCGATCAATAGCCAAAGAACTGGATTGAATATCTACAATTGGTAGAATATGCCTATAATTCTTCCTTCTATAATGAAGCATTGGAATGACCTCCTTGTAAATATTATATGGGTAAGAGTGCTTAACTTCTCCGATCTAGCCCCATTACAATGGAAGCCTCTAAGAGAATATTAAATGACATGCAAGAGTGGACCAAGGCAATCCAACAAGACATAAGAGCAACACAAGATTTACAAAAGGTCTATAGTGATCGAAAGAGGACTGATCGAATCTTTAAGAAAGGTGAATGGTTTTCTTAAGGGTTTTGACCCAAGAAAAGCTTCGTATCTCGTGGGAATTCAAAAAGTTAAGTCCTAGATATTGTGTGCCTTATAGGATCATAAAATGCCTTAGAACTCATGTATACAAACTCACCTTACCTCTTCATCTTAAGATCCATAATATATTCTATATTAACCTACTCTAATCTTGTGTTCCCAATCCACAACACATCCTTGATGATGAATAAGTTGTAATGTCAACCCAAGGGATCCTTAAAGTTCAATTCGATAAAATCTTGGAAGTCAAGGAAAATCCATTAAATAATCACACCATACAGGAATATCTAATCCATTGGAAAGACCTCCAAGAGGAAGACACAACTTGGATTGATAAATCCATCCTCCAAAAGAAACATCCCAAGTTTCTCTTGAGATAAAGACATCTTGATTTCTCTAAGGTGAAAAGAATGTAATATACCCAAAATTTTGTGCAAAACTTCCTCAAAATTTAGACTTACTCATCATTCGTTTTGCTCAAAATATATTAATTAATGTTTTTTTGGACAAAAATAAAATTACAATGGGTTGATGAGAATTTTAAAGGTTTTAATATTAAAATAATTTATGTAAAATTTTTAAGATTTATTTTAGAATTTTAATAAATCTAAAATCGATTTTTTACTAATTTTATTAATTAAATATTTCTAAATTATGACTACTTTTTTAAAATTATTTTTAAAATTTTTAAAAATAATTATTATTTAGATTTAATTTTCTTTTTTTTTTGGAAAAATTTTCATAACTATATATTTTTAAAACTCCCAATATTATCTTAAATTTTTTATTATTAAAAATATTTTTTAAAAACTTTGAAATAGAAAAAAAAACACATGTATACACACATACAAAAAAAAACCCCTCCTCTTACCCAAAAAAAAAAAAACTCATAAAATACAAAAGAATAGTAGCTAATTTTACAATAAAATAGTTAAAATTTTCGTTTTCTTATAAACAACACAATAAGTCCCTTTCGTAATAAAATGGAAGTAGTTCCATCTTGCCTAAACCCCATAAAAAGATGAAACCTCTCCCTCTTTCCACTCTCCCCCTTCCAAAAGCAATATAAAAGGTAGGGCCCTTTTCTCATTTGATGACAATTCAACTCTTGAAAGTGAGAGAGAGAAAGTGATAATCACAAGTTAGAGGTGAGGAAACTTTACATGAAGAAGCTAGAGATTGTTTGTGCATTTTCTCTCTATCTTGAAATCCTTCCTTTTTGTATCCTTCTCATCCACTATGGCCCTTCATCGACACATTAATATAGTGGGATCCTCGAGTAGCCATGATGCCGAAATTCTAGTTATTAATATGGTCAAGGTATAATATTTTATTTTTTATTTTTGATAAATAGTTAAAATAATATATAATTCTTAAAAATATATTAATATTAATATTAATATTAATATTATTTTACATTTAAATTTTATATTTTTATTAACTTTAATCATAAAACTCATTTAAACTTAATCAAATTATTCTTATCTTGCTTTCTTAGTATTTTTGTTTTCAAAAATTTAAAAAGTATAGCCAAAATAATACTAATTTTTTAGAAAAATCATTAGGTTTAAAAATTATTCAATTGAAAATAAAGTATTAATTAAATTATTAATTTTATAAAATTTAAATTAAAAGATAGCTTAAAAGGCTTAAAATTATTCTAAATCTATTTTGAAAATCTTATTTAATATTCAAAATAATTATTAACACGTAATTTTTATTCTTCTTGTAGTTTTAAAAATTGAAACTTTATTAAATGTATCTTTTCCTTAGAAAATGTTACTTTTGTCATGTTATTTGCTCACTTAAATTAGGGTGGAAACTCAAATCACTAAAAACTACTGTTGTCTTTGATTTCTTGTTGCCATTTAGATATCTTCTTTGTCTAAATATTTCTAATCTTTGCTTTTGTAAGCATAGTCTCTTTGAAAAGAAAACTAAACTATTGCATAAGAGAGGTAGTGGAAGTAGACAATCAAAATGTATTGATTTGATTCATAGTGATTTATATGGGCCAATGCCCATGGTTTCATTGTAAAAAAGTTTTGTACTTTGTCACCTTATGGATGATGCCACAAGGAAGGTTTGGTCTTATCATATTCACAAGAAGAGTGTTGTATTTGATACATTTCAAAAATTTCTTAGCATTTGTAGAAAATTAGTTAAGTAAGAAGCTTAAGTCCTTAAGAAGTGGCGGTGGTGAAGTGTACACCTCGGATGCCTTTACAAACTTTTGTGCAAGCCATGGTATCAAGAGAGAGTTAACTCTTGATAATTCTACTCAAAATGGTGTGGCTGAGAAAATGAATATGATGGTTTAGGCAATGGTTCATAGTATGCTCTCTAATGCAGGCCTCACTAATGGATTTTGGCTATTGAGGAAATGAATATGACCATTCAGGAAAGGGCTTGTAGTATGCTCTCTAATGTTGGACTCACTAATGGATTTTGGGTAGCTATAAATATAGCAACAGATTTGATCAACAAGTCTCCTAGCAAGCCATTGGATGGCAAGATACCATAGGAGCTATGGTCTAGCAAGAGGCCTAGTTATGATCACTTACATGTTTTTTGTTGTGAGACATATGTACATATACCTAGGGACGAGCATGCTAAGCTTAATCCTAGGTCTAAAAAATGTGTTTTTCTTGGCTATGGAGAGTCAAGTGAAATGGGCTATAGCGTACACAATCCTAAATTAAAAAAGGTGACATAGAGCCATGCTGTTATCTTTAATGAAAATAAGATGCATAAGCAACCTATCAGAATGATTGAGATATACAAAGTGGTATTTTAAGAGGATGGGTAGCCAACATATAAGCACATTATATGACTTGTTCCACATGATGTAGGGCTTGGAAAGTTGTTAACCCTTAGATGAACAATGTGAAAAATCTGGAAAACTTAAAGTAGAAGACAAGGCCAAGGCAAAAGCGAAATGGAAGATAAAGGCACACCAAGAAAAATATGAAAACACAAGAAGTGCAGAAAAGTCCTAAATCAAGGAGAAAGGTGCACAAGAAAAAACACAAGTCAATACTCTTGTAAAAGAGCGCAAGGCGCACTAGGATTTATTTTAAGAGCGTCGGCCGTGCAAATTGTAAATAGATGGGTAGTGGAAAGGAAGCTAGGAAGGTAGGAGGACAATGGGAAAATGGGCCTAGGCCATGACCAACCATGTAAAAAAGGGAGATAAGGGAGATAATGGGTGGAAGCTCATTCTTGTGTGTAGCCAAAAGTGGCTCTCTTCTTCTTCTTCTTCTTCCTCTTCTTGCTTACTTGATCTTGTGCTTGAGAGAGGGAGTGTGAGAGTGTGAGGGAGTGAGTGTGTGAGGGTGTGAGGGTGAGGGACCATGGTGGAGAAGCTCTCCATCTTCTCCTCTCTTCTTCTCTTCTCTTGCTCAAGGCAATGAAGCTTGGAGCATGGAGCTTGCTTGAAGCTTGCACTTGGATCGTGGAGCTACCAGAGTGTTCAGGAGAGGAGGTCACTTGATAAGGCATAGAGGTAAGCTCACTACACCCGTAGAGATGGATAGCGCATTGGCTATGTTAGAGGTAGCCATTACTACTCGGCTTGGAACGCTTGAAGCAATAAGCGGTCCGTGGGTCTCGGCAATTGATCACCTCTACATTTTGGTTTCATTACTGAGACCAACGGATTCAAGACTAGAGCGCTTGCGCACTTTGAATCGAGCATTGAAGTAGGGTTTTCCCCAAACCGGTGCTTCAGGTAAATAGGTTGGAAGCAAGGGAGTTTGAAGAGGTATTCGATCTCCTTAGCAATTAGGTTTTTGGTTTTTTGGATTTGGAAAAGCATGTTGGAGTAGTGTAGGTTTTTTTTTTGTGATTTGGATGCATTAGGGTAGGAAAAAACACACAAAAAAAAGCAGTAGGGTTTCTGTTGTCATAACAAGGCATGAGGGTTTGATTTGTTTGCAAATTTGCATTTTGGAGTTTATTTGCTATTCCAGCTATATACAACTCTTCTCCTTTATCCATAGCTTTGATCTGGAGATGTGTGCGATACGCTGTGACCTGAATCGTGTGATTCGAGTGATTTATCATTGCATCGGCCTAAATCGCGCCGCGTTTGGCTCGTTTGAGTGATGGCGATTCTGGGTCGAGTCCCAGAATCGGCCCTCGGCCCTCCTATATTCTGCCATTTGGCCCACTACCACTCATATGCCCACCGATTGGCATGTCCGAATCAACCATTTGGACCAACTTGATATTCGACCCTTGGCCATTTGGATGGGCCGAATCAGACATTCAGCCTCTGCAATATGGATCTGCTGGGCCGAATTTGGATTTTTTCAAATATTCAACGTGTAGACCTTGAAACCAACTCAAAGACCATATAGTGCCAAAACCGCATCATAAATCTGTCACTAGATTGAAATCTAGAGCAAGTAGTTCAAAAACGGTCCTTCAAATCATGCATGGTATTTACCGTAACGACCCTGAGTTGGGGGGGACTGCCCCCCCAGACCCCCACAGAGGGGACTCTGCCCCCTCTACACCTTCCCCAAGTAGGCTAGAGAAAAAATGCACACTGTGACAAGTCCTCCAAATTAGTAATGGCTCTACACAAGCATAGACTCTCACTTGCAAAACAGCAACTAAAAGGCCATACCTGAACAAGGACAAACAAAGACCCTAGAATCTCAATGGGCCAATCTAGCCAACAAGGGTAAAAAGGCCACGCCACAAAAATATGTATATGTTGCATTCAAACTGCATCTAGTCAAAGCATAATGGAACAACATTAAGCTACAATTATGAGGATGACTAGACATGATAGTCCTGATGATAGATGCACCTTGAATGGCACTACACAAACGACCCAAGACATTAGTGGAGAATCCACATCTGGTTGTGCAGTTGGGGACTCAAAGGCATGCATCAAAAGGCTTAAATTTATAAGCCAAGACCTGAAAGATGAAGACATAGTACCGCACGCTTACCTTAGGGTCAAACTTACTACAAAAGGAGAGCAGTCTGTCAATGCTCTCATCAAGAAAGGAGCAGATTTTAATATCTTGACCTATGAAGTATGGACTCTACTAGGCCAACCAGAGCTCACACTGACTAATGCAACTCTTAATCCTTATGGGGTACACCCACAAGCCCTTTTAGGAAAGTGCAAAATCCTTGTAACTATTGAGATTGACTGCGTGCCTATCCTATTCCATGTTCCTCAAAATAGTACTAATTGTGGAAAGGAAACCCTCCTAGGAAGACCCTTCAAAAGGGCGACAAAATGTGAGGCCGATTCTGTAGCACAGAAGATACATTTGACACTACCAGGTGTGAGGATAATCACAACCTTTAGCAAGGGAAACCTTATCAAACCCTGAGGGAAAGACAAGGAACATTCTGACATGCCAGGCTCAGTCTAATGATGAGAACAAGGACTTGTTGAAAGAGTTTATACAAGCACATGTTGAACAAAGAGAACGAGTGAGTGAGGCCATGCTTGAAACAAGAAGGCCGAGAGACAATGCCAAGGATAGGCTTTGGACTTACAAATATCGTAGAAGACCACAAAAGAAGCCCAAGCCTTATAGACAAAGGCATCGATGGAGATCTATCACAATGCCACGATGGATATCCAAAGTGTTGCTACATGCTCAAGGGTATTACGCAGGTAACCAATGAATTTGGGTCCCAAAACCTCATGCTAAACCACCTCTATCAACTGAAGGCCAGATCGTATCAAAACCAAGGAAGAGTAGGAGGAAATCTAAATGAAAATCCAAGTCTCGAATCAACAGCAATGGAGTGACTGAGCCCCTCACAATTGAAATCAAGAAACCAAACATGACTGCTCATAAGGTAGATCCTTAGCCTAGCGTGCTTAACAAGCATATATCAGATGTAACTGTCAAGTGTACACAAAAGCCACTAGTTCCCAAGGAGCCTTTGATCTCCCAAGAGGATAATGAGCATCATAGGTGCAACATTTCTCATGATAAGGCTAATTTCTCAATAAAGCAAATGGTAGAGTCGTCTAATAGCCATGAGCAAATCTTTCAGCCAGTGCCAAATCCACCTAGGAGTCCCAAATCTCCTATACCTTCTTTCCCTAAACGGACAGAGGAAGCACAATAGGAGTTGCCAAGTGCAGCTACTCAATCCCAATCTCTATCTCCATCTAAGCTTCCAAATTTCCAAGAGGTGGGACATGACACCACCCTTAGCTCTCAGCCTAAGGGTATGCTTGTGCAATCCACTATGATTAGCTCAACTGATGCTCGATCTGCACAAGTGAATGCTCAAAGGGCAATAAAAGACATGACCACTTCTGATTTGCCTAAGGACTTGGCATCGCAATCCACCAACAATAGCCAGTCCATTGAACTAGCAACTACCAGTTCCAATCAGGAATCAGAGGAGGAGCTAAACAAAGGAGAATTGACTAAGAAGCTAGACTCCCCAAGAGGAGTGGCAGTCGCACCGTCACAACCTCCCGAGGCTATTCAACAGTGCGCAACTATGTCCCATTGAGGACACACTAGAGAAAGAGAATGTTGATGCCCAACCAAGCACATCGACGGCAGCTGACCTAGTTCAAGGTCCCGAGTCTTCAAGGGATACACCTCAATTGCCCAAGAAAAAGAGGAGAAAACAATGAAAACAACAACGGTAGTTGCAAGTGGCAACAGACGCCAAGAAGATTGAGACCAAGAGCACTAAAGAGTTGAGGAATAAAACGTCAAGTCCATCCACCAATGAATCCATCACCATCTCTCCTAGTAGCGGTAAAACCTCAAACGCATCCATGTGTTCTAAGAAGTCAAAGCAACCATTACCATCAATGGTTGCTTGCAACCTCAATCCACTGACAACAAAACTCGCATTGACCAATCAAGAGTGGATGCAACACTATCACAACAGGGTGACAAAACTACACCAATCACATCCAAGGAGAACCATGAAGCAATAGCAACAAAGTCTCAGGGGAAGTATGAAAACCTTGAGGATATAGGCAATCCTAGCATTTACCAATCTTGTTCATCTAGGCTCGACCCCTCAGCTATGCTAAAGCCTAGAGAAACTCCTAGAACCTTGCATTAGATAGCAATCGAGTAGGCCTTCATAGAATATAGAAGTGTCATAGAGTGCTTGACTAAGTTGGATGCTAAACTCAAATTATTCGCACATGTCTATGTCCTTGCAGACATGGGTACATTCCCTAAGGAGCAACTTGAGGAATACTTGCCATTTCCTCTATCCTGGGAAGAGCAGGAATATCTTAACGACCACTATGACAAGCTCCTACATAAGGCATGCAATTCATCTCTGACGAGGAGGCCGATGAAATATGCCTAACCATGACATTCAACGAAGCACTTTGCCAACCAAATCTCTTAGTGATAGAGCAACTAAATTGGCAATCAGAGGGTCGAAGTCAATTTGAAAAATGTTGGTTTGAAAACCGTGTTACAATGGAGCCCAGATTATGATGGTATGACGGGGTCTCAGAGGAGCGATTGGCCAAATGGCAGTCTCAAAGAGACCCAACCTATGTGGCGCCAACTTTCCTTAGAGTACTGACTGCCATTCAGGGTATGGACTTAGCTAGAACTACCCAAGAAAACTCTCTGATTGATAATATTCTCACTAAGGAGGAGCTACATTTTGCAAGTAGACTCGGACAAGGTACCATGCTACTCAATGTTGCAAAATATATGTTTTTATTGAGTAAGCTACCATGAGTACTGGTTGGATGCATGTGCCACATTCTAGTACAATCCCAAGTTCTACAATTGGTTCTTATCCTCATGAAGTGACATGGGTCCATAAATATGTACAAAAATAAACAATGAATTTTGTAACTGTACATAGATAATGCCAACACACGCAAGCAATGATAGTCAAGCATAGGGAGAAAAGTTGGGTTTGATGGGATGAGCTCTTAAGGTCCTCCCCTCACCACACGTTTAGAAGTTGTGTGGCCATTTCCGCCTCCAGGTGGAGGGAATGCAGTCCTCATGGCCGCCATGGGAAGCCCTGACCAACAACTCTGAGGGTGTACACAAGTCATTGTCCCCTTCTATAGGCTTTCCCTCATTTCCAACCCATCCTTCTAGGGACAATCCTTGTCCCATTCCATCACAACCAGTCCATGCAACTGAGAGTGAGCAAAGATTTTCTACCGGCTAGAATATGCCCCGCAGTCAAGGCAAAACGAACATCATCACGGGGGCCGTCCCTCTATAAGGACCACTCCATGCCTCATCTCACCCCTCCTCATCATATGTGCTTGATAATCCATTGTTTAATCCCTTTCATTTGAATAATTCTATCCTTCCTCAAGGCCTAACCTTTGGTTCACATTTTGCAAGTTCCCCCATAGTAGTCGTCATGGAGCACACAGTGCAACTAGCCTGCAAGGAAGCTCTCCGCCATGTGAGGGAGCATACAACACAAGCTCCTCCACCAGAGCGCTACGTAGCTACCCTAAAAAGGTATACACTAAAACGAGGTCCAAAGCGACACCGCCCGGGATGCAAGCCGCAAACTCCCCAGACCAGGAAGATGAAGGCACAAGGGAACGCCCGAGGGGGTAGTGACCCTACCGTGCAAGCCTCCCCAAATGCTCAGGAACCAGGTGCTCGAAAGAGGCAAAGGCAGCTAGAAATAAGAAGGAATTTTCTGAGTTATACCAGAGCATTCTTGATACCGAGGCAGCCAGGGACTACACCATTTGGGTCCCATTCAATGTCGTCCCTACCCAACTTGACAGGAGCCCACCGCCAACAATGCCCCGGTCACCTAATCACCCAAACTCACCCCACCTCATACAAATAGAATAGTCCCTATGTTGTATAAGTTGTTTATTAAATGCCATCATACCATAAATTTTTGTCCTTAAGTGGTTAAAGGGGTAGGCTCCTCAACTATACAAACTTTCCTTACCTGCTACTAATATATGTCATGTCTTTAATAAGTGCCGATGATATGCATCACAATCAACACCATAGGATTTAGATGAAGTAATGTCTTTTTGTGTTGCATGTGTTCAGTAAAGTTGACGCATGTGACTTGCATATACTCTCACGAAGTGTCAAGTGGATGCAAGATGACATAAGTCTTTATACAAAAGTGTTCAATGTCCAAGTCACCTCCAGACCACCAACCTCACAAAGATTCATGACAAAAGTCTCACTATCGAAAGAGAAAAGCACCCTTGCAGAACGCCCATACTACATTTGAGCACAGCCCAAAGCATAGTCATTGGCTACCTTCTCTTTCTGGGTCAGATTCTACATTTGGCTCACGGCAGTTGTTACCTCAATTGTACCGACATCGCATGTCACAAAGAGGCTGTGCAAAAACTCAAGTGTATGTCCCCATCCTCACAACTATTTCCCCAACAACAAGGCTAGTAACACAATCATCGTTGTAATATCCATTTTCACAGCCTTTGACTCTCTATATTTCCTAGTCCAAATGAAAGGATGATGGCCTCAACGTATTGCAATGGTTTATTTCTATTAAAAAAAAGAGAAGAAAAAGAGAAAACAAAAAGAAAGGACAAGAAAAGAAAAGAAAGAAAGAAACAACAAAAGAAAAAGCACTCACAATCGCAGCACAACACCTAGGGGTCCTCAAATTAGGTGCATCTAGTGACCTTGGTCGGCTAGCTCTGTCCCTAGTCCCCTAACCCTTTTCACATCCCCCCACAATTTTTCAGGGCACATCAAGGGCAAGACACACCCAGGGAGCTTGTCTCGCTCTGTCACCTTGATCCACTTGTATGATTCCTTTTTTGCACTCCACTTCAATACCATTGCAATCGATCGTGGTAACCAACTCACAAACGACCATGCGAAGTCCATCATACTCATCGACCAAGACAAGTAGCTACTAGCTACCAAAAATTAAGATGTCGATGAGTTCAATTATGCTACATTGTGTTGTCATGGTGCAAAGGATGTCTCGTGCACCTTCATGTGTACTTCTCTTCAACATTGTCAACTTTGTTTCATCCACACGTTGCTATGCGGCACCAAACCAATAGTCTTCTACCTATGTAATATCTAAGTATCCATGTGCACTCACATAATATCTGCACCACAATATATACACAGTTTGGATTCTCAAGTGCAGGACAATACTCTCAGCTTGCTTAGAGTTCGAGACCTGTCTCCCAAACTAATCAAACTGCATCTTGTGCACGATAAGAAGACTAGCACTACCCCCAAGGAGAGACCACCTATAAAGGTTTTCAATTGCAGATATTGCAAACTCGAACAAAAGTAGCATCAGCCCTTCATCAACACTCAACTTGAAATTTTAATCCTTTATCATCATGCAAGCCTACCAAAGAATTATCATGTGCAGAATCCCCAAAAAACAACACATGTGTCAGTCATCAGTGCAATTCCCAACAAAGAATAGCCCTATCACCAACTCCAACAACCCTACCACCAGCCACCCAGGCCAACAACGTGCCCCCAATGACCTTCATCCACACCACCACCAAAACTCTCCCAAGGCAAACCACAAATGTCCCTTCCACTCACGTCTTTAATGCATGCCAAAGCCTACTACCTACGACGGTGAGTGCCATGGGACTCGCACTCATCTAGGGGGCTAATGTTAACCCTCAGATGAACAAGGTGAAAATTTGGAAAATCTAAAGTAGAAGACAAGGCCAAGGCAAAAGCGAAACGGAAGATGAAGGCGAGCCAAGAAAAATATGGAAACACAAGAAGTACAGAAAAGTCCTAAAAAAAGGAGAAAGGTGCACAAGAAAAAGTGCAAGTCAATACTCTTGTAGAAGAGCACAAGGCGCACCACGATTTTTTTTAAGAGTGCCAGCGGGCTCTCACCTGTGCAAATTGTAAAGGTAGATAGGCAGTGGAAAGGAAGCTAGGAAGACAGGAGGACAATGGGAAAATGGGCCTAGGCCATGACTGGCCATGTAGAAAAGGGGATAAGGGGATGACCACCCAAAAGGGATTTAGGGTTTTGTATTTAAAGTTGAAAAGTGAATGAGAATCTCATTCTTGTGTGTGGTCAAAAGTGGCTCTCTTCTTCTTCTTCTTGCTTGCTTGAGCTTGTGCTTGAGAGAGGGAGTGTGAGAGTGTGAGGGTGAGGGACCATGGTGGAGAAGCTCTCCTCTCCTCTCCTCTCCTCTCCTCTTCTCTTCTCTTCTCTTCTCTTCTCTTCTCTTCTCTTCTCTTCTCTTCTCTTGCTCGTGACAATGGAGCTTGGAGCATGGAGCTTGAGGATGGAGCTTTCTTGAAGCTTGCACTTGGATCGTGGAGCTACCAGAGTGCTCGAGAGAGGAGGTAATGCAATTGATCATGGAGGTAAGCTCACTACACCCATAGAGATGGATAGCATGTTGGCTATGTGAGTGGTAGCCATTAGTGCTCAGCTTGGAATGCTTGAAGTAATAAGTGGTCTATGGGTCTCGGCAGTTGATCGCCTCTAAAAAAGCCAACAAATACTGAGGTAGGATTGGCATGAGATGGTGGATAGCCTCATGTTCTACAAGATGGACAAATGCAATCCAAGGCTCTAGTTTTACATAGGAGGTTGACAAGGGTTTCTAGATTGCTAGATAGATATAGTGTCTCGAGACTATGTCATGGTCATGGATGAGCCTTATTGTTATGTGTATGCTATGACTAGGGATGATAGTCATAAGTGAAAGAGGACTATATGGTCAAAGATTGATGCTTTGGAAAAATGCTACTTGGGAGTTAGTTCCTTTGCCTAAGCATAAACAAGCATTGCCATGCAAATGGATCTACAAGTTGAAGGTATCTTCATCTAATGCATTGTTTAAGTACAAGGCAAGATTAGTGGCTAGAGGATCCAATTAATAGAAGGGGATTGACTTTAATGAGATATTCTTACTAGTAGTTAAGATGACCACCCTTCATACAATTCTTGCTCTAGTTGCTAGAGATATTATGGAGTTGGTTTAGATATAGCAACTTGAGGGGTTTGTTGTGAAAGGCAAGGAGCAATTGGTATGTAAGCTACATAAGAGCTTATACGGTTTGAAAGATGCTACTAGGAGATGGTTTCATAAGTTTGATGCCTTTATGTGGTCTCAGGGATACACTAAGAGTAAGATTGATTACTATCTATGTCAAGATTGTGGGAGAGAAGGAAGGAGTCTCACTTGAAGCTTTCTTGCTTGCACAATGGGGGAATACACACAAGGGTGGAGGCTGAAAACAATTTTCCTCTTCTTAGTTGTGTAAGCCAAAAGAACTCAAGTACAAAGAAATAGAAGAACCTTCTATATGGGTCTCAAAACCAAACTCAACTAACTAAGGTGGCATACTAACTGAACCACGAACTAGAGTAGATAAGGATAGCTATCATGTAGCTATTATTCATGGGTGGTGTACCAACCGCGTCTGCAACTGACAAGTCGGTGACATAAATACACAACGGTCATCCTGGCGTATCACGAGTGGAGCTCGATATCTCAACACTCCCCCTCGAGCTCAATCCCAATTCCTGCACACCAAGCAGGTCTCTGAACTTGCGCAGCTTCTCTGCGCCCAATGCCTTCATGAATATGTCAGCTACCTGATCCTCTGTGCTGACATAAACTAGATCAATAAGACCTAGTAAAACCCTCTCTCGCACATAGTGATAAATGACTGGGTTATTTGCCAAGTGTATACTACTCATGTTGTCACAATAAATGACAACTGGTCCATCTGTAGACTGATGCATATCATAAAGTAGCTTATGCAACCAAGCTACCTCACATGCAGCCATTGCTGCACCCCTGTACTCAGCCTCTGTGCTCGACAAGGCAACTGTAGGCTGTTTCTTGCTGCTCCAAGTGACTGCAGCACTCCCAAAAGAGAACACATATCCACTGGTAGATCGTCTATCAGAAATGCTACCAGCCCAATCAGCATCAGTGTATCCATGCAACTGTATCTGAACCCCAATCTCATAAAATAGTCCATACTGCAATGTGGACTTCACATACCTGAGTATGCGTCTAGCCGCATCCAAATGTGGTTTCCTTGGAGCCTGCATAAACTGACTTACCAATCCAATAGCATAGCTCAAATCTGGCCTGGTAATAGTCATATAAATCAAACTTCCTACTATGCGTCTGTACATAGTAGGGTCTTCTAGAAGCTCACCTGCATCTGTGCTCAGCTTCACATTCTGCTCCAAAGGAACTGAAATAGGCTTACAGCCTGTCATCCCATATTTGGACAGCATGTCCAATCCATACTGCCTCTGCAAGAGCTGTATCCAACTTGGTGATCTAATCACCTCAATGCCCAAGAAATAACGCAGCTCTCCCAAATCCTTCATCTCAAACTTCTGCTTCAATAGCATTTTCACATGAAGGATATCTTCATCACTGTCACTTGTCATAATCAAATCATCAACATAAATGACAAGTAGCATAATACCTTTCTCTGTTTTTCTCACATAAAGTGAGAAATCTGCCTTGGAAATCTGAAAGCCAATAGTGACAAGATACTATCCTATCTTGTCAGACCATGCTCTAGGTGCTTGCTTCAAGCCATACAAGGCTTTCTTCAACCTGCAAACAAACTCAGGATGAACAGCATGCACATAACCTGGTGGCTGCTCCATATAGACCTCTTCTTGCAAATCACCATGCAAGAAGGCATTCTTTACATCCATCTGATGTAAAGACCATCCCTTTGATGCAGCCATAGCAATGACCGCTCTTACGGTTGCCATCCTTGCAACCGGACTGAATGTTTCTTCATAGTCAATACCATATGTTTGTGCATACCCCTTGACTACTAATCTTGCCTTGTATCTGTTCACAGAACCATCTGCATTGTGCTTCACCTTATAAACCCACTTACAGTCAATTGCATTTTTACCTTTAGGCAAAGGTACCAATTCCCATGTAGCATTTGCTTCCAAGGCATCCATTTCTTCATCCATGGCTTTCTCCCATTTTTCTTTTCCCATGGCTTCCTCAAAAGAAGTGGGTTCTGGTTCCTGTATCAATTTGACCATATATGCATAGTGAATGGCTGTAAATCCATCATATTTCAGCCTATCCACAGGATACCTAGCTCTCGTAGACCTGCACAAAGTAGGTTCACTCCCAGGTGCTCTCAAAACATCCCAGGTCTTCCTTACTCCAGGTGTAACAATAGAAGGAATACCCAACTCATCATCAATGCTCTGTTCTGAGCCACTGGATTCACCATCCATATAAGAGTGACCTGCATTCACATCAAACATGGGCTGATCAACCTTCTCTTTTCCTTTTTGTGATACCTGCATACCACTATCTGCATTACTTTGAGAAGATTCTCCTGATCTCAATCTGCCTGTCCATGGCGAAGAATGTGAACCACTGCTAGAGGACGCTCCAGGTCCACTAATATTTTGTGACTGCTGCTGTGAATTCTGTGCAGCATTACCATTTTGTGCATCTACATCATCAATCACATTTACTAGTTTATACCAGCTACTCATCTCATAAAAAACAACATCTCTGCTCACTGTAAACTTACGAGTAGAAGGGTTATAGCATCTATACCCTTTTTGCTCTGCAGAGAGTAACCAATAAAGATGCACTTCTCAGCTTTTGGATCCAACTTGGATCTCAACTCATCTGGCACATGTACATAGGCAATGCAACCAAAAATTTTCAAATGAGAAATATCTGGTTTCCTACCAGTATACCTCTCCTCTGGAGTCATTCCATGTATTGCTGCAGTGGGAGTCCTGTTCATTATGTAGACTGCTGTAGCAACTGCTTCAGCCCAATAAAAATCTGGCAAGTCTTTTTCATTGAGCATGGCACGAGATACCTCTCCAATATGCCTGTTTTTCCTTTCTGCAATTCCATTTTGTTGTGGGGTATGACTGCATGAATATTGCTGCTTTATGCCATGCTCCTGCAAGAACCTTGCAAACTCATTTGAGAGGTACTCTCCCCCTCCATCTGACCTTAGGCATTTTATCTGCAGGCCTCTTTCTTTTTCAGCCATCGCTAAGAGTTTTGAAATGCCCAAAAACTTCACTTTTCTTTTTCATAAAATACACCCAAACTTTTCTGCTATAGTCATCAATAAAACTAACAAAATAATGACAGCCTCCAAGAGATGCAGCTTTAGTTGTCCACACATAAGAGTGGATTAATTCCAATGGCTTCTTACTCTCTTGAACATGTCTAGGAAATGGTTTCCTTGCCTGTTTTCCAAATTGACAGGCTTCACATACCTTATGCATTTCTGCAACTTTGAATTTCGGCAAACCTGCAACAATATTTTGGGCCTGCATTGATTTAAGTCGCTGTACATTAACATGACCAATGCGTTTATGCCAGATATCAATATCTGCAACTACACCGGTCCCATGTGCAAACATTGCTGCACTCAATTCAGACATGTCTGCATCCAATGTAAACATTCTGCCCTTCTTCTTTCCTTTTGCTATCAAGCGACCTTTATTTTTCATATCCTCAACAAAGCATCCATGAGGATTAAATCTGGCCTGCAAGCCCTGTTCAACCATTTGACCAACAGAAACCAGATTCTTGGTGATATTCGGGACATGAAATACATCGGACATGTATTTCTTTTTCCCATCCTGCATAGACAAGGGAATTTTTCCAATCTGCACAATAGGATGTGCAGTATCATCACCAGTCTCCACAAATCCTGGTTTTTCCATTTTCCTTACATCCTCCATCCATTCTGCATGACCTGTCATGTGGTTTGATGCACCTGAGTCAACATACCATACATCATTGCTTTCTTCTGCACTTGTCACAGAATTATTCATGTGCTGCACCATAAACAAATGCTCATTTCTGTCATCACCCTGTCTACTAGAGGATGCATAATTTCCTTGTTGCAGTTTTCCATTCATGATGTCATTCTGCTTTTTATAGCAGTCTTTAGCCATATGACCCATTTTACCACAGTAGTAGCATTCAACATTACTGTTTGCATTTTGGCCTCTTTGCCATCCACCACGACCTCTTTGGCTCCCCCTGCCTCTAGAGTTACCACGTCCTCCTCCATAGGACTGGTTTTCTTGAGTTTGCTGCATATTCTGATTTCTGCCACGGCCTCCAAATCGGCCTCCTCTACCTCTGCCTCTACCTCTTCCAGCATTTGAGTAGAAGACAGCTTCTTTTGAAGTTTCTCCTGAAGAAGATGCACCACCATTTCTCTGCTCCTCAGAAATTAGAAGAGCAATCAACTCCTCAAAATCAGGAAATCTTTCACGGACGGAAATGGATGTTCGGAACTGTGCATAATCCTTTTCTAGACCATTCAAGGTCACGGAAACTAAATCATCATCTTCCACTGGCGACCCAATGGAAGCAAGTGCATTTGCAATCTTCTTCACCTTCATGTGGTAGTCGTTGATGCTCATACTTTCTCTTTGCACATTATGCAACTCTTGCTTGAGCTGCATTTTCCTGGCTTGCGTATTTGTGCTATACATTTTTGACAAAGTATCCCATGCCTCCTTTGGCGTACTTGCATCTTGAATATGCACAATCATAGAGTCTGAAATGCTGATAGACAGCCAATACATAACTTTCCTGGCTCTCTCATGCCATGCTTTAAATGCCTGCATTTGCTGTTGATTGGGAACATCAGGAAGAATTGGTTCTTCTTCATTTCCTGCAACAAATTCCCAATATCCTTTTCCCATAAGGAAATTCGTCATTCTAAACTTCCATGCTTGGAAGTTATTCTTGTCAAGCTTTTCAGTGACAATCTGTGAAAGAGAATCAGATGCCATTACAGAAGACTACAAAAAATTCTGTCACTGCAAAAACCACAGCTTCACCCTCACAAGGGAAAATCTGCAAAACTGGCGAAAATGGTATTTGACCACACAGTCACTTCCTAGTGATGATTTTGCATCAACAGGCAACAGGGATGATTCTGTAACTCCCAATGTCTCTGCGCACAAGCATACAATGCAATTTTTACAGTAACTATTCACCGACCTGTAGAACAGTGGCTGCACAGCATAAAACTGGGCCTTTTCCTGAGTGCGTGCAGAAAACTTCCGCCTCCAAAACAGGCCCTGAAATGGCCTCAAATCAAAAAAACAAGGTCGCCAAGGGCTAAAGCCCTCCCCGCAGCATATATTGCCCTCTTGCTTCACCGCGAAGGGCGTCTCAACCTGAGACAATGCACTCCTGCACTTTCCGGCTGTGCTACCTGCAGAGATCTGCTCCCAAAACAGAAAATGAAAGCAACACTGCTCCTCTTACTAGAACACCGCGAGCTTGGCTTGCTTTCTTGAGCTCCTTACCACGAACAAGGCTCTGATACCATGTCAAGATTGTGGGAGAGAAGGAAGGAGTCTCACTTGAAGCTTTCTTGCTTGCACAATGGGAGAATACACACAAGGGTGGAGGCTGAAAATAGTTTTCCTCTTCTTAGTTGTGTAAGCCAAAAGAACTCAAGTACAAAGAAATAGAAGAACCTTCTATATGGGTCTCAAAACCAAACTCAACTAACTAAGGTGGCATACTAACTGAACCACGAACTAGAGTAGATAAGGATAGCTATCATGTAGCTATTATTCATGGGCGGTGTACCAACCGCGTCTGCAACTGACAAGTCGGTGACATAAATACACAACGGTCACCCTGGCGTATCACGAGTGGAGCTCGATATCTCAACAATCTATACACAAGAAAGGCTAGAGATGATAGCCTTATAGTCTTGATTCTTTATGTGGATGACATCTTGATTGATGGAAAGTCAATTATGGATGTGAATGCTTTAAAGAAAGGGTTGCAAGAGACCTTTGACATGAAGGACTCAAGGAATGTTGGTCACATTCTTGGTATGCACATTATGTGAGATCAAGACAAAAAGATACTCTATTTGTCTCAAAAGGAATACATTGAGAAGGTATTAGAGCATTTCAATATGGAGAGGGGAAAGACTATCAATGTCTCATTACCTCTATTTTTGAAACTTAGCCAAGAGGACAAACCCAAGATGAGCAGAAGGCTAAAATGGTCAAGGTGCATCCACACTTGGTAGTTTGATGTATGCCATGGTTACTACACATCTAGACATTGTCTATGCCATGGGAGTAGCTAGCTAGTATATGGAAAACCCTAGCAAGAAGCATTGAGAGGTAGGAAAGAGTATTCAGTATATATACTTTAGTAAGATACCCATTCACATGGAGATATATTCAATATATACATGTATTTTGCAAATGAGTATCTATGAGTATTCAATATGTTGTGATCATAGTGTGCTCTTTTTGGTGTGATTGTTATGCATGTGTCTATTCATGTTAGAGTTATATTCATGTCTTTGTGTGTGTAAAATTAGTATGTATTATCATGCTTATGTGTATACTATTTATGTGCATATGTGAGTGCTTGTTTGACCTTATTGCTTATAGTGTGTGAATAGGTGCTAAGAGAAGACTTTATCTAGAGTAAAAAGGCATCTATGATGGTATAATGTGAAGAGAAGGAAAAAGAAAGGGTGGTGGGAGGACCTTTTTAGAAGAGGTTGAGAAGATCAAGAGAAGTTGGAGATAATCAATTACAGTTCATAGGAAAGGAAGGTGGCCAATTTTGAAGAAAGAACGAGGCTTTTGAGAAGTGGAGGGTTTGGCCAACAAAGATTTTGGAGGAGTAGAACTGTAAAAGATCCTTCATAAGAAAAGCAAGTTGGAGCATGAAAAATTAAAAATTCCTAACTTGAGAACCATCCATTCCAAGAAATAGAATATGTATGATACCATAAAGATTGTGCTTCCTCTGGAACTTGACATTGAAATAGATACATGGGACACCATTAACCACAATTCATGCTAGTAAAAATAGAGCTGATAAACAAGAGTTGCAAGTGATGATTTGGAGGTCTTAAATGATACAAACTATAATAGGTATTGGGAAAGATAGTCGAGAGGAATCTTATTGTGGAGGAGATATTATGAGGTCTTGTATTCTTTTAGAGGTCAAGTTCTACATGAGCTGGTGGCACCTTCTGATCTATAGATATTTTTAGGGAGTTTTTGGTTGTTTCCTTGTCATAATACACATATTCGTCATCTAGATTACCACCCTTGTCTTCTATACTTCTATGACTTTAATATCTCAATCTTTATTGTTATTTACTAGCATATCTAGCTTTGGGTGCCAACAAAACATTCATTGCCAAGCATACAACAAGACATGTCAATATTATCTAAGATATTATCTAAGCATACAACAAGACATGTCAATATTATCTAAGATGTTTATATTTCATTGGGCTGCACGTTTTCATTATAGTAAGGGGTTACTTCCCTTAATTCAATATCTTTAAACTTGCATAGATATGGTTAGAGTAAGAAATTGGTGATTGAGTTAAGATAAGATCTGTTATTCTTGGATGTCATGTTCTGACACATAAGTTGTAAGGCAAGAACTTTGAATACATGATGAATGTGTTCTTTGCATCCATAGAACAACTTGAGGATGTTTTTAGAAAATGAATATTACCAAAAATATTCAAATCCTTCCTAAGTTTAAGATCATTGGGATACTAGTAAAACTAAATATTGCTCTAGTGATTGAGTGTAATGATATAGATAACAAATGAAAAGCTACTTCAAGAGTCTAGATTTGTGAGAGTTACTAGTGAATGCTTTATATTAATTTGAAAAAAGGTGTTTATATAGCTAGGGTGGTCATGGGCATTCCCAGAACTATATTGTTGGGCATGAAAAGGGGAAAATGGATAAAAGTAGAGTACCAATTCATAGATGATCGATAGACAATGAAGGTGACCCATAGACTCTTTATGTGTGCTTATGTTTCTAGGCCAGGATTGTTGACCTTGAGTGTTGTGGTCTTAGTGGAAAAAGTCATCATTTAGGTGGCTTGCTGCGGTGTTTTGCTCAAATAGGAAAGACCATCCAATCTGTATATAAATAGGAGGATTATATAGATGTACATATAAAAACTCGTCTATCACTTGCATCTATGCTTCCATTACATCACAAATAAGTTCCCACTAACTAATGTAATGAGATCTTTCCAATGTTCAATTCAAGCATCCCATTAAAAACCACATGTCCTCTATGACAAATATATCAATGGACTTAATATTTTCACTTTAACATTAATTTTTAATAAGCTTGGCTTGTCTTCAAGCATCTTCTTTTGATGAAGCACCATTGTCATTTTTGGCATATCTGCTTATGTTCCATTTG
The DNA here is from genome assembly GCF_053477565.2 of Lygodium microphyllum. Lineage (NCBI taxonomy): Eukaryota > Viridiplantae > Streptophyta > Polypodiopsida > Schizaeales > Lygodiaceae > Lygodium > Lygodium microphyllum. The sequence goes on along the minus strand of NW_028229782.1, from coordinate 26,700 downwards.
GTTTTTTCTTACCACAAACTTCATTATGCAAATATTGGGACTCTAGGCCTAATAAATAAGCATAATCTTTTCATGCCCACCATTTCCTCCCCTAGCTAAATCTGATTTCTTTCTAATTGGCTTATGCCTCACTTGTCATGGACCCATAGAAGTCTACTACTTCATGTCCATGTGAGATCACGTCTTCATTTATGCACTCCTAAAACATAAGTTTTCCAATGCTTTATTCCTTCGTGATCTCACAATCATGACTATTAGAAGATTTTTGGATTGCAAAACCACAAGCCCCATTCTAATTGGCTAATGCCTCACTTGCCATAGACCCATAGAAGTCTACTACTTCATGCCCATGTGAGATCACATCTTCATTTATGCACTCCTAAAACATAACTTTTGCAATGCTTTATTCCTCCTTGATCTTACAAATCATGACTATTAGAAGCTTTTTGGATTGTAAAACCACAAGCCCCATTGTGATTGCATATGCATGTCATGTCAACACAAGTATAACAAAACATCATATACAATGGTAATTTTTGGTATACCCATCTTTTAAAACCAAAATTTTCCATTCTCTTATGGCCCTTGCATTTTTTTTCTTCGAATGCCTCCAAAATATGTCACTACAAGTTTCAAAAAACAAGAGAATACTCTCAACCTATATTATTTTGCTAGTTACACTAAATATGACTCACTAACTAAGTCAGTATAGTTACATAGGCTAGTCAATTAAGTTAAAAATAAATAAATTAAATTTGTTAGATTAGTTTTAACATACATTAGTAATTCTAAAATATTAAAGTAGTTAGCTCGTAGAATTGTTATAATTCCTTTAAAATTTTAGTAGTTAATCAAGGAAGGGAAGGATATGGCCACCATGTAATGTGAACCCTTCCACCACCATTATTGGACCCCAACCCCCTCCTCTTCTACCACATGTCCTCCTCCACTCCTCCCCTACCTAACTGACAACAAGCTACATCGCACATGAAATTAACACTACCCCATTTTTAATTTTAAAAATAATGATTACTAACTTAAATAAAAACCCCACAAGTATGAAAAGATTGCCCCTTCTTCACAAGGCAACTCATTTTGGAAGCCATGAGGCTATTTTGAAAACAAAGTTTGAGGGGGGGAGAGAGAGAGAGAGAGAGAGAGAGAGAGAGAGAGAGAGAGAGAGAGAGAGAGAGAGAGAGAGAGAGAGAGAGAGAGAGAGAGAGAGGCTTTCCCTCTTAATTTGAATACTCGACAAGGATTACAGTAGAAATATTGTGCTCCAACTCTCAAATCCACCTTATCAATCTAAATATGTTAGCTACACAAATAGGGAGGATTTAGGTATTGTGTAAACTATACTACTTTGATGCAACCCCAACAGAATGTTGGATTGGGATATCCATTAATGTTAAATTATGTGGGGTGCTCTTACTAATTAGTTGGAGGAAAGCCTATAAATGTATTCAATAAGGTCAAAATGAATAGGACATCTCATGTTCCCTAGTGGGCAAGATAATGTCTCTTCAAGAACAAATTGTAGGATGCTAATTTTCTTCAAAACATAGCCCCCTTCAATTTAAAAGTTAGCGCCTCCAAAGCTTAATACTAGCATCCCATTAAACCCTAGTCTATGTGTGTAACTAGAAATCCATTGACAAAGGTCTCATTAGTTGAGTAGCTCATTCTTGCTTAGTTATTGTGACATAAAAGGATTAGAAGTTTCAACATTGGACACTAGAGAGCTAAAGTGGAATGAAAGATAGTGAATTGGTTAGTCGAGAAAGTGGGTTAGTTCCCATAAGTTAACAAGTTGGAATAGAGAAGATTAAGGTTGTACATATATAGTACTACGACCACTATCGAAGGTAGTTGGTTGTCCTTCAAATCACCGTAGGGAAAGCCTTAGAATTGTCTAGAGTGGGGCTAATACATGTAGAACAAACCTAAGATTGGTGCTCTACAAACCATGATTAATTAATCTTAATGGACTAATTCCCTGCTAGAGAAGAGAAACATTCATATTCGTGCATTAGGATTTAAGAGTTATACTTGATTTCCCAAGTTGCCTCCATATAATAAAATTGAACCATAAATGTGATTGCCATACACGACTTTACAAGTACATTCAACTATGCATGTATAGTCTCGTATAAACACCTTTAACCATAGAAATACAATTATGTATAAACACATGTAAGTAATCAATATCAAAACATTCAAATAAATAAGTAATTATACATTTAATAATTATTTGTTATTTTGAGCATATGAACACACTCCTACACATGTTGATTTTTTACAACTATAAATGTGCTATTTACAAGTTTCTATTCTTACTAAAGGGGCTTAAAGTAAATGAACAAAGAAAAGTAGAGACATGCACACACACCCACAAAGAGAGAGAGAGAGAGAGAGAGAGAGAGAGAGAGAGAGAGAGAGAGAGAGAGAGAGAGAGAGAGAGAGAGAGAGAGAGAGAGAGAGAGAGAGAGAGAGAGAGAGAGAGAGTTGTGATATCCCTTGATGTTTTGTCATGGAGTGCTTGGAGATGGAGAAGAAGCCACTTGCTTCTACCTTAAAGTTATGGATTTTCCCCACTTTGCTATTGTGAATATTTGAAGTGGGTTCATTGCCACTAAGCTTGCATGATTGTTTGAAAGTCTTTACAAACTGGATGCAAGTTTATTCATGTTGATAAATGCTCTATGGGAGAGTTGAAATACAATTTTACATATGCAAGTAAATGTGCTTGTCTGCAATCTACCTAGGGTTCTAAATGCATGCTATTCTTTGATTTCCGATTTCATTCTAATGTTTGCAAGGATTTTACATTTAGTAGTTGCTTCATATCATTCCCCTCTTTGTGCTTTAGTTTGCATGCTTGTATAATTATTAATTTATTATGGGTTTAGAGTTGAGTGTTGGAGTTAGATTTCTCTTCTTTGGTGCTTGGAGAAGATGCAAAAGAATAAGAAGATTCATCTCCCAAAGTCTAAAAAAAATCAAAGGTATGGTTGCCTATGTTTCTTTTGATATCTAGTTGGATTTCTTATACTCATTTTATTTGTTATTGCAATGGTTGAGTGAGTGAGGGTGTTTGAGCTATTATTTGGCAATAGTAGTAGGATATTTTGGAGGCTAATATTAGGATGTGTGAAATGCATATATGTGATGTTATGTATATTTAGATGGGAATGGCCGCATATCTAATCCCTAAATCCATAATTAATACCCATTTTAGAGAGCGTGATGGTTAAGTTGTTAAGAGGAGCCTATTGTCATGATGTGGTGACATGGATGCCAATTTGCTTAGAAAGATACAATATATCACATTTGAGATTGGTAATTATTAGGTAGTTATTAGGTCGTACTTATGCATGTACATATACCTATGCATATGCATGTGTGTAGCCTATACCTATGCCTATGTGTATTTGTAGCCTATGTGTATGCATAGCATGTGCATACATGTAGCTTATGTTATGGCTATGCATACATACACAATGCACATAGGCTATTCATGCACACATATGTACACATAAGCTACACATATATATACACGTACACATATGCATACACATATATATGCATATGCATAGGCTATACATAGGCTTCAGATATGCATATAGCTATACATAGATATATCTAGATGCATATGCATATTCCATGCTTATGCATATGCATTGCCTATGCATATATGTATGCATATGCATATCTATAGCCTATACATATGCTTATATGTGTGTATAATTGATATGTATATATATGCATAGACTATGCATATGTCTAGCCTATGTGTATGGCATATGCGTGTGCATAGCCTATGCCTATGTGTACACCTATGCATGTGCTTAGCCTATATGTATGTGTAGCCTATGCATGTGCATAGCTTATGCCATAGCTATGCACGCACACGCACACGCACACACACACACACACACACACACACACACACACACACACACACACACACACACACACACACACACACACACACACACACACACACACACACACACACACACACACACACACACACACACACACACACACACACACACACACACACACACACACACAAACACACACACACACACACAAGGTATACATAGTCTATGCATAGGCTTCATGTATGCATATATGTATATGTAAATTTATGAATGTGCATATGTGTATGCACACACACACACACAACATGTATATGTACCTATATGTATGTGTAATCTATGTGTGTACATATACATAGCCTATGTGTGTATATAGCCTATATGTATATGTAGCCTATATTTATGCATGTTCATCGACTATGCATATGTGTAGCCTATAGTTATGCCATAGCTATGCATACGTACATGCATGCACATAGGCTATGCATACACACATGTACACATAGACTACACATACACAAATATACATGTATAGGCCATATACACACTTCACATAAGCATATATGTATGTGAAAGTGTGTGCCTTTGCATGTGGCTGCCATAAGGAAGTTCCACATGGAAAACTTCTTGATAAGTAAAGGATACTAGGACTTGGTGAGACAAGTATTAAGCTATGCATATACATATGCATGTACCTAGCTTATGTTTATGCCTTTGTGTATTCATAGCTTATACACATTCATGTATATATCCTATGCATGTGTGTAGCCTATACTTATATCATGTACTCATGCCATTAATCTTGATATGTTATGTTTTTGTAGATATATATGTTCATTTTTTTATTCATGTCGATGTGGGCGGGGTCATCATCTCAAGACCCTAACTATGATAATGAGAGAGAAAGAATCATTGTAGAGAAAGAGGATTTTCATGGACATCTTCTTACCCCTGAGCTAAGCTTTACACATATATGACTAGCCCTCAACCTTCCCGATTGCAAATGGCCTCATAGTTCCCAACAACTACTTCGATATCATAGAGCCTAGTTGTGGTAGCAATAGTAGCATTTCTTGCTCATGGTATAGTTGCTTCATTGACTCTATCAAGGAAGCTATCCTAAAAGACTAGCAATAGCAATGGGCACAAGTGTAGAGGGAGATCAAGATAGAGGGTCTATAGGATGTTGTTTCGATAGTGATTGAAACCCCTCTCCACCTCCAACCTAGTAGGATAAAGATAGACTAGATGAAGCCATTCAAGAGCCACATGTGTACTGCAAATTGACTAATATGGGTGGTATCTTCAAAGATAATCATGGAAAGGATGTTGTGAGCTTCATATATTTCATAGTATGTGCTAAATACAAGGATTTCTTTAACTAGAATGCACTCTAAGAAACCATTGCTAGTATGCATGAGAAGTCTCCTAATCCCTCACATTTGAGGTTCACAAAATGTTGGGTACAAGAGATGATCCTAAAAATGATCGCTAAAAAGAGGTCGACGGTTAAAGGGAGAGTAGCAAAAAACAAGAGGAGGATAGAGTAAGGCTTGGGTCATGTACATACTTTGCACATGGTCTAGAGTGGGCTAAAGTACAAAGGGGGGTGAAGCATGGGGTCTTTAGCCCACAACAAATGTGTGACAAATCCATATACAATTTTTAATTAGTTATTTCTAATACTTGCGGTGTTTTCATTTGAGGTTTAGCATTATGGAGCAAAACCCCACTAGCAAACAATGAGATGGCTTATAAGGGCCACCAAATAGGTTTCACAAATCAATACACTTATATGAAGAGGGGATCATCATGGAGCAAATGTGGTAATAAATCATAGTAAAAATACTTTGTCAAGTCATTTCTTTTTTCATATGTGTTGGAGCTTCTTAGTTATTTTTACTTTTGGTTTTTCCACATTGATAGGGGTAAGAACACAATGAGGTGGATAGAGAGGAGGGGAGCGAAGTGGAGGGTGATGTGCAAAGCAAAGATCAAGGTGATATACAGAGCAACAAAGAGGGCCATGAGGAGGGACATTAGGACAAGGATGAGAATGAGGAGGATAATGAAGAGATCAATGAGGAGAGAGGGGATGGCAATGGTAGATATTCAATCAAGATATGAGTAATATATAGTATAGTGCATAAATACTACAAGCCATAATAGGTAGCTTCAAAATAAATTAAACATCCTGTTATCCTTTTTGTACCTTTATAATAATACAAGCCACACTTAGTCATTCTTGTCCTTGTTTTTTATTATCATTTAACATTTTGTTTTCTCAAACTATGTAACTATGTGCAGTTTTTAATAACATGTGGATTCAATTAGTTTAAATAATACCAAACAAGCACATACAAAGAGGTTAAAAAATAAAATCATTGGAGCTTGTAGTTGTAGTACTATGGCACCAGTCCACAATTTTGTAGTAAGAAACTTTCTAATTTTTATTATCTACATAGAGCATGTTTATGAATGCTATAACAGCATGTGAAAATTGTAGAGGGAGCATGTGTAAATGAGCATTTAAACTATTGTGAAAATTGTAGTTGTAGTATATTTTAAAATGCTTCAAATTTTTCCCTTGTTACATGTGAGTGTGGACATAAGTTTTGTGATGTGATATTAAGCCTACTAATTATAGATGTGCTTGTAAGTTTTCTTTTAAAAGTTCAAGAAATGCATCAATGTGGCCATCTATAACCCTAAGCCCTTGTAATGGGGGATAGTTGAGATAGGGAGATATATAAGATATGCATGTTTTCTTGAACTATAGCTTGTGCTTCCATGGATGCATTGTTATCATAGATAGAGATTATGCAATGGTATCAACTTGAGAATGTTGTGAATGTAAGTGGATTGCTTCAAATATAATTATTGTTTGGGAGAAATGTTTGTGCCTTAGTCTAGCTATTCATTGTTATGATTGAAGAGAACTATAATGTAAATGGAATATGTAAATCAGTATGAGTTTTTCTAGTATAATACTCTTCCCTTGAGTATTGCTAGGTTGTCTTTATCACCTTCTTGTTGGATTCATTACTGCCTAGAGTGCAAAGATCCGCACCTAGGATGATGAGGGTATTTGTTAAAGAAAGGTTTCCTCCTATGGCAACATGGGACCAAATGGAGACTTTGATCATTTTAATGTTAATCCCAGAAATTCTCAAATGTTCAACAAACCTCATGTAATAGGATAATGAAAAAAGATGTTTTTATATATCCTCATAACATTGTAGGATCTCTAATTAAATAATTAAAATGATTGGTGTATGGGTGGAAAGTAGGTGAATAGCTATCACAATGATGCTATCCAATGAATGGGTAGAACCAATAAGATGAGTGCTTTCCTAATTAAATTTATAAGAAAAGGGCCAAATGTTGAGTCTTAGAATCTAACTATTATTACCACTTTAGAGCTCAAGAGTGAGATTATACCAATGTAAAGAGGTCAATGCTTAGCTCCCTCTTGTCTCTCACTCTCTTTGAACCAAGTGTGATGCTAGTCTACTTTCAATCTTGATTGGTTGCAAAGTGACCCTTCTTGAGATGAAGCACTTAATTACCAATAGAGACTAAGAAGTCACATGTCTCTCTAGTTGGTCCTAGTGGATTGAAGCCAATACATTCTACTACAAGAAGTCACATGTCTCTCTAGTTGGTCCTAGTGGATTGAAGCCAATACATTCTACTACAAGATAGAGTCAAAAGTCACATGACTAGCTAAGTTTGTGAATCTTATGGGATCCAGACAATGCTACCAAATGTCTCCCAAATGTCAAGTACATTACATATGATATCAAAGAAAAACTATCACAACAGGTTGGCTAATATAGAGGAACTTGAATAGATCAAATTTTGATACAAACACAACATCCTAGTTTTTCATGAGATGAGACATCTCGATTTTTCTAAGGGGAAAAGAACGTAACACACTACCATTTAACATCAAAGATTTTTCATCCTATTATGGCCCTCACCTTGATGCACCTAAAACTAAACAAAGAGAAGGTAAAGATGAGTTTCAACAAATCCTTAACTCATAAAGATATTTCGATCTAATTCTATTCTAGAGGAATTGTTGGTTTCATCCCACTCAATAAGACCAATGCTTTAAAAAAACTTGAAAAAACCATTCAATAATTGAGCCATTATTTTTGGAACTTATGCCCAAAGGGTCATTTACTAACCGAACTCCTTTTTTTTTTACTTTTTTAAAGGCATCTTCTCACTCATATATCAATCTTTGAGGCATAAAGAGAGGGTTACATGAGTACATGTGCATTAAATACCACTTTAATAAATCTTTTCAATGTTACTTTCCTTAGACTTGAGACAAACTTCACCATTTTATTCCAACTTTTCAAGTCAAAGCTCATTTTGACTCTTTTGAGACTCTTTTGAAATTAAGCAAACTTCTCCATTCCACCAAGAATGATTGCATCCACACAAAGTCTTATACTCAATTCTCCAAAGCAAGAAATTCGGCAAAAGCCACTATAAGGAAGCAAAATGTTAATCCTAGGAAGATTTCTCAAAAGATTTTGTAGGCCTCCAAGCTATCTAAGCCACTAATAAACATAAGAGAATATTTGTAAACCTTTTTGTTTTAGTAATATTCGCAATAGGCAGAGGTAGTTACATGTGATGAAGGCGGGGTCGAGGCATGAGGAGAAGTCTTTGAGGAAACCTACTATAGATGGGCAAAGGTCCCTTTCAGTGAAGATCAAGCTTTCTTCAAGGATTGAGACATTTACATTGTAGATAAGAGGGAAGTCGTATCTACTATGCACCTCCCAATTGAAATCAACTCCAATCCTTCCTGGGTAGGGCATGTAGATAGGATCATCCCGCTCATGGGGTAGGGTGCTGCAGAAAGCAATCCATGCCTCTAAGCTAGAGTCCCAGATGATCATGTACCATCTAGGCTATGCCTCATATCCCTCCACCCTCCAAGGTACCTCCACCGCCTTATCTTCCCAGTAATCTGTAGGTTTTTGCCGCCACCTTATGGGGTGCCTCATCCATTCCTCTAGCCATCTCCTTCCCAGCCTTGCTGAAAGCTTAATGGCATCCTCCATCACCCTGGGATAGTACTCTATCCAATATGTGAGGGAAGGTGAAGGGGAACTCGAAGGGATAGCCACGGTTTTTCCATTGCTCCCACACTACAAGTTCCTGGCCCCAGTTTTGGCAGGGTTGCACTCCTTGCTTTGAGGGATATAACTTACATGTCTTGACTTGAAACTTCATGCGTGTGTGTTCCACTTGCTCTCTACATTTGTGCCTCATCTCCATCATCCATTCAGGTGGCCCAACTTCCTCCCCTTGCTCTTCTAGATATACTTGTGGCTACAAAGGGGGGCTTGGTTCTTGCAACTCATTCTTCCTCTTGTTGGTCTAGTTCAAAATCAGGCCCTTCTTCCTAGACCGACTCCAATGGCTGATGTTGAAGTGGCTTCATTTTCTATTTTGGCTCCCCAAGCCCTAACAAGGCGAGTTCCTATGAGGTTAAGCCAATTGAGATTAGGTGGCCTCATTTCTCCTCTACTTCCAAGCTAGTCCTAGGCTTGGGTGCCTTTGCATGAAGTCCATGTTGAAGCCCCTCCTTGTTAGTTCTAATTTTCTTCTTAGTTGGTCCTATGTCTCTTCTTGTCATGACTATGTGACATTCAATGCTATGCTCAAAAATGCACATTGTTGTTTCAACATTGCTGTCTTGACATCCACAGCTTTGCTTTCTACCAAGAGGCGTTTACTCTTGAAATGGGCCAGTTTGTAAGCTAAGTCTTTGATTCTGTCTTCGTTCCTAGCCACCCATTCCTCTACTTTCTTCTTTATCTACTCTAGCCCTTGATTTTGGTATTGGGCTAGGGTGGCAATCACTTGCTCCTATTCTCACCACAATGTGTGCATTTGCTCTTGCTCCTAGTTTTTATGTTCCATATGTTCCCTCAATATGGCTTGCTTGTGAAGAGTTGATTGAAGCTAGTTGTGTAGCTCCATCAGCTTCTTCATAGTCTCCTCATCTCTTTGGTTCCTTGCCACCTGCAACTCTATCCTTGCCTCTTCAACTCCTTTATTTCCAGCTCACCCTCCAAGAGCGAGAGGAAGAGTAACACAAACATGATCATTGACTTCTGCCGAGCTACAAGCAACTGTTGCAATTGCATGTGGGGAAGGAGTGACATCAGGAGAAGGTGGACACACTTCGATGACATAGGCAAGGAAGGGCAAGAAAAGCTTGTACTATCAGAGAGTGATACTGGCGAGGAAAACAATGACATCAAAGCATCGAGTCCTTTAGTGCACAACAAGCACATGGCCCTACGCAACCCAAGAAGAATCAAACACAAAGAACTGAAAAGAAGTGCATGACAAATGCCAATGAAACAATTGGCGAGATGCTCTCACAACCACTTGCGATAAACGTATTGTGTAAGCATGCATAGAAGACCAATTGGAAATGTTGACGGTGAGTGCTTGTAAGAGATGGCAACATGATTTAGATTGTGGTTTTTATTTATTTACATTGATTGGATATTAAGTACTTCATCATCTCATTTAGATGAGGACATCCACCCCTTTGCCACCCATCCCATTATGTTGTTTGGTTTCCATGCCTACAATTAGACAAGTCACATCGAGGTACAAGCAACTCTCGGAAACCTTTTTTAGCAATGGGTATGTTAGAGGGATGGGTATATCCATAGTGTCATTAGAGACTCCAAGACACAAGTGCAAGGACGTTGATGATATGATTAGAATTGATTGGAATCCCCATTGGCTAAAGAAGCATGAGGACTTCAAGGTAGAAATCAATGGCACCGATTGGGCCTTTTTTTCAAATTGCATGTTTTATGTTTGGGATGATAACCATCGGCTCATAGCATGGATGAATGAGATACGCACATGTGAGTGGGCCACCCTAAACTGTAAGACCTTAACATTCTACAATGTGTTTGTTTCTTACATCATCCTTAACATAATTGACTATTTGCAACAGCCTTTCCAGATAATGCAAGGCAACATGTGTGTGTTGCCTGTCGCCTTATGAAAGTGGCAAGTGTGGTAGAGGGGGAGATTTTATCAACTATTTCTCGTACAAACAAGTATGCAATGGACCATATTCATGAGATCCTAATATAGAATTTACATAGGCTGGCACAAAAGGGGGTTGTCCATACCTTGTATCCAGACCTTGTTTGTGAAGCAAGGATGCTAGGGCAGGCTGACTATGCAACTATTTTTGACAAGCTAACTGATGAGGCAAAGGCATGGGTACAAGCGCACAAAAAGCTAGCACCCATTCTTGCATGGTACAAGGCACCATTGATTGCACTAGCCCACGTTATGTGGAAGGTAGGTAGTTTTTCAAGCTATCTTAACAACATTTTTCCTGATGCATTTTTTCCTAATGCAATGATGTTGTCCCTAATTACCAAGTGTAGGATGAGTATGATATGGCAGTGCGATTGATAGAGCAAAAACGGACACAACTCTCCGACTCTAAGTTTAGAACCAAGTGCAGTGAGGCATACTATAGTGTCAATGAAAACCTCATCAAGAAAAAACTACATTTGCTAAAAGTTGCAAACCCCAGTCTCAGAGAGAAGTTGTATCAGTAAGTTGCTACCTCTTTGTACCTGCCATCTATATGTACTTATACTATATTTGTCTAAAGTAACAATGTTTCTATCAATGCAAAACTGTCTCATGCTTGGAGTGGGGCTCCAAGATAGGGGGTATATTGAACGAGGAGAGAGTATATACATTGGCGTCCTCAAAGCTAAACGAGGTTGATCACGTAAGGATATTGAAGGCCATGGAGAGTTCTGACACGAAAATTCAAATGTTGATGGGCATGCCTGAACGTAGGTTATTCTTGTTCATCTAAATTATGTGCATCATAAGTTTGATGAATTGGTATTAAGCAACATATCTTTAATTTGATCAGATGGAAATGCACCATTTCGAAGTTGGGTAAGACAAGAGACCTTTTGGGCCATGTTGCAAGACGTGGAAAAAGAGATTGCTTTTGAGTTGGGAGGACTACTATAACATTTAAGTGGAACACGATTTGTTCTTCCAATACACCTAGGAGATAAAGAGAAAGCATAGAGAGCAAATGTTTCGCACTATCTTCCATGATTTCAAGCCAGACAAAGATATAGAGTCACAAAAGTCAACAAAGTTGGCAGCATGGAGGCTTCTGTACAGGTAGTTAACAATATCCTTCTTTAGTAGCATGTTGTTAACCATCAGATGAACAAGGTGGAAAAGCTAAAGTAGAAGAAAAAGGCCAAGGAAAAGTGAAACAAAAGACAAAGGCGCACAAGGAAAATCTAGAAACACAAGAAGCGCAGAAAAGTCCCAAATAAGGGAGAAAGATGCACAAGGAAAAGCGCAAGTCAATACTTTTGTAAAAGAGCGCAAGCGCATCGTGATTTAATTTAAGGAGCGCCGAGCTCTCACCCGTGCAATTTGTAAATGTAGATGGGTTGTGGAAAGGAAGCTAGGATGATAGAAGGACAATGGGAAAAATGGCCTAGGCCACTGCTGGCCATGTAAAAAAGGGGATAAGGGGATGACTGCCCAAAAAGGAATTTAGGGTTTTGTATATAAAGTTGAAAAGTGAATGAGAAGCTCATTCTTGTGTGTGGCGAAAAGTGGCTCTCCTCTTCTTCTTCTTCTTCTTCTTCTTCTTCTTCTTCTTCTTCTTCTTCTTCTTCTTCTTCTTCTTCTTGCTTTCTTGCTTGAGCTTGTGCTTGAGAGAGGGAGTGTGAGAGTGTGAGGGAGTGAGTGTGTGAGAATGAGGGACCGGGGAGGAGAAGCTCTCCATCTTCTCCTCTCTTCTCCTCTTCTCTTCTCTTCTCTTCTCTTGCTCGCGGCATTGGAGCTTGGTGGTGCGCAGATCGGTCGCAGATAGCTCACGTAGTGAATCCCTGAAGGTCCCCAAGAACAATGAACTCTACCTTTTTGCACAAAAAACAATGTTAAAGCATGCACGACAAGAGGCAAGAGACAAATTGGGTTCAATCTCCCCCATGCCTTGTGTGAGCACTTCACAAAGCATGTATTTTATGTATATTTCCAATCTTCATGCTCAATAATAGCCCAATTTACAAAAATATGACAAGCTTTTAGCTTTTGAGTTTGCTTTCTACAAAAATAGGAAAATAAAGCTAATGGACGGTGCCCATAGAGTCTGGCACGCCCAATCTCAATGTCCAAATAGAAATAACATATCCGGGCGCATAAGCCCATACAAAATAATAATCAATAATCAGTTTCTCAATAGACATAACAAAATATAGGCGTGGCGCCTATCAAAATATAGTTCAAAGGTCGAATACTCGCTAAACTCCAATGCTTTCCTCCGCCACTGCTGCTATCTCTACACATCAACTGAAGCATTCACAATCGTTAGTAAAATAATACAATTAAACCGGCAAAAGTGAATACCTAGCAGTCTTCAGCTACATAAATAAATCAACTGGTTAGAAATAAATCCTAACCTTAATTTATTACGAGTGCGCACTCTAAACTCATAAACGTTTATTAATTTAATATGCATTTTGCGGAATCACCCGCTATGGAATCACCCATGTACACACTAAATTAATGAAACGCACGAAAAGGACAGGCATCCCCATCAACTTCTCGCACAAAGAATCCTCTTTGTGTATGAGCCCCGGTCATCTAAGTTTACGGAATCCACCGTAAAACCTCACGGAATCCACCGTGGCACAGAATCCACCGTGGAATATGCCTCCTGGCATCACTTGGAGCGTGGAGCTTGAGGATGGAGCTTGCTTGAAGCTTGCACCTAGATTGTGAAGCTACCGGAGTGCGCGGGAGAGGAGGTAACTCAATTGGCATGGAGGTAAGCTCACTACACCCGTAAGGTAGGCATTGCACGTCGACTATGTGAGAGGTAGCCATGGCCACTCGGCTTGAAACGCTTTATCAATAAGCAATCCGTAGGTCTCGGGGTAGAACTCCGTAGCTCCCCTCCATTTTGGTTCCATTGCCGAGACCGACGGAATCGAGCCTTGAGTGCCACGCGCATCAAATCGAGCATAGAAGTAGGATTTGCAACCCGAACCGGTGCTTGAGATAGTTAGGAGATTTAGGAGGCTTTAATCCTTGGAGCAAGTAAGTGTTTTGATTTGTTGTTGAGTATTAGAGTAGAACCATCCATCCCCATCTCTGTTTTTGATTTTTGTTGCAGTAGGTTAAGATTAGGATAGGAAAAAGAAGGAAAACAGAAGGATTCTGCTGCTGCTGGAAACAGGGAAATAGGGGCATAGATTCAGATTTCTGGATGGAAGAGTGTGCGGGATTAACTTCTGAGGTTGCAGCAGCCTGGGGTGGGGCAATAAGAGGCCTAGGGAACCAGGAAAGACCACATTTGACATTCTGCCTTGTGAGAAGAGAGTGAGTTGGAGAGCCAGGGAGAGAGAGAGGGAGAGAGAGCAGTGGGGAGACCTCTAAAGTGCAGATCGATTCGAGCACCACATCGATTCTATGTATGCCTGGTAGTTCCTTGTATTGTTTTGCACCTATTTGGAAGGGACGAGATGATTCCAGGGAGTAGGCGTTGACCTGAAAGCATCGTGCACAACCCGCAGGCCGTCGTCCGTGCCGTCAGTATAGGGGAGCTACGAAGCTCTACCCCGAGACCTACGGACCGCTTATTGATCAAGTGTTTCAAGCCGAGCAGCCATGGCTACCTCTCACATAGCCAACATGCAATGTCTACCTTGTGGGTGTAGTGAGCTTACCTTGATGCTCGATCGAGTTCCCTCCTCTCTCTCACACTCTGGTAGCTCCGCGATCCTTGTGGCAAGCTCAAGCAAACTCAATCCCTCTCTGTCAAGCTCCATCCTCCATAGCCGCGTGAGACGAGAGGAGAGAAGAAGCGAAGGGAAGATAAAGAGAGAAGATGGGGAGCTTCTTCTCCACGATCCCTCACTCACACACACTCACTCCCTCACACTCCCTCAATCCCTCACTCAAGTACAAGCAAGAAGGTAAGAAACAAGAGAAGAAGAAGAAGAAGCTTTAGCCACACCCAAGAATGCACTTCTCATTCACTTTTGAACTTTATATACATGCCCTATTTTTTGGGCAATCATCCCCACTTTTTACATGGCTAGCCATTAGCCTAGGCCCTCTTTTCCTATTTCCCACCATTCTAACTTATCCTGTTCCCACTAATGCATGCAATTGGTACGAGAGTGAGCCCGGCTCTCTTTTTACAAGGATTCGGGAGCGCCTTCCTATTTAATGGCATGCTTTTACTCTTTTCTTTTCTCGAGGCGACATCGTCATTCAGATTTTTAAAGTCTGACCTCCCTCCAAGATGACTTTTCCTTTCTTTGTCCTATGCCTTCTTGGTTGTCTCCTTCTTCCATTTCTCCCACACTTCTGCTCCATTTTTCGTTCCTCTGTGCTACGGTAAACATTATCCCCCTCCTAGCGGAGTGCCATTCCCATGGCACTGGGGTGGGGAGCAGCAGGGTAGTTGGGATTGGTGCAAAGTGAAAAAGGCGGGTAGATGACCACTTGTCAAAAAGGCGACGCTATGATGAGAGATGGTGGGGTGTTGGTACCTGGTGATTTGGAGAGAGTCTGACTTGCTTTGATCTGCATGAAAATGCTCGGCCTTGTTGGCACAGTTGGAATTTGTTGTCAACGATGACTGCTAAAACCAAGCTCTGTTATCCGTTGAAGAACACATGTAGCCAATGGCGGCTCGACTGAGTTACAAACAGCCTGCAAGAGAAAGTTGTGCACTCCTTAAGGGGTTATCTGTCTCACGGTGAGGTATAAGTGCATGTGCAGTGGAACTGGGAGGTGGGTCTAACCTTGGGCAAGCCCTTGGTAATGTCTCACACTTGAGGACCCAGTTTGTGCATGGTTGGAGGTGTAGTGCAGTGCAAAGCTTAGGGTAACAAGTCTGAGAGTCCTGCCCTTGACGTGCCCTAAGCGTGGAGTGGGGGGAGGGGCTAGGGGTGATCCCTAGGTGCCATGAGCAAAGTGTGTGCTTCTCTCTCTTCTTCTTCTTCTTCTTCTTCTTCTTCTTCTTCTTTTTGGAAGGCGTTTGGCCAATGTCGATCACCTCAATTGAAGCATGGGGAGGTCACAGGCATTGGGATAGGAAGGCACGGCTTTGGAGATATTCTTTAATTGCAGCTCAGGCCTTCAAAGGGGTGGATGACAAAAAAGGGTGGTTACATCTTGTGAATCGGGTATCATTCATGTTTTCTAAGAGCTCCAAGCAAAAGGAGGGGAGGAGGGATGCCCTCAACATTAATCGAGTCATGGCTCTACTATCGATGCCTAGGTTGATGTCAAAAAAGAGGGGGGGAAGGTGAGCTTCTTCAGCGGTAGGCTTTTGTTGTGATAGGAATTTGAGTAACCTAAGATAGTTGCAGGTGGTTAGGAAGGCAGGATCGAGGCAAGAGGAGAAGTCTACGAGGAAGCGGGTGATGGATGGAAGAATATTCTGCTATCTAAAGACTAAGCATTCCTCGGGAGTTTGGGCAATTACATTATATATTTTAGGAAAGTCAAAATCCCCGTGAATGGCACGGTCATAGTCCACTCCATGCCTGCGGGAGTAGGGCATGTGGGAGGGGTCATTTTGCTCCTCAGG
This sequence comes from Lygodium microphyllum, assembly GCF_053477565.2. NCBI lineage: Eukaryota > Viridiplantae > Streptophyta > Polypodiopsida > Schizaeales > Lygodiaceae > Lygodium > Lygodium microphyllum. The sequence continues at coordinate 10,149 of NW_028229782.1, read as the reverse complement.
GAGTGAGCTGCAGAAGGTTGTCCAGGCATCAAAATTGGTGTCCCAAATCCTCTGCCGCCACTTTGGCTACACCTCTAGGCTTGGATGGATTTGGAAATCCGGTTCACCTTGTCCTGCTAGTAGTTTACAGGCTCCTGCCTCCACCGGGTCATAATTAGGCTCCTTTCTTCCACCCAACGGTTCGCTAGGTCATTGGCTAGCTCCTTGATTTTGGATACCACATTGAGCAGCAGCGCCCTGTCCAGCGAGCGTGGGTAGGAGAAGGACATCTCAAAAGGCCTCGTCTGAAACTCCCGGTCACGCCAGATGACCAATTCCTACGGCCAATCAATGGGGTTGGGGTCCCTTCGTAGTGGTACTGGCTCGTCAGAGAATTGTCTTGGCAGTGATCGGGCTCTGCGTTGTGCATCCTCTACCAACTCATGTCCCCTTCTTATGGCTGCCACAATGCGCTTTGGCATGTGTGCCTCTTCAATGTCGTCTGGTGGGAGGTTGGGTAGAGGGGGACTAGGCGCTTTCTGTAGTTCTTCGTCAGCCTCTTGGTCTGAATCCAGTCCTTCCTCGGTATCTTGTTCGGCCATGGCTGGGATTGTTTGCAATGGTGGTGCGGGCGGCTCCTGCTCTTCGAATCCCAGGTCCTTGAGCTCAACAGTGGAGAGGCCGGCACTGCGCAGGTAGCTGAATTGTTGTTCCTTGGTGAGTCCCATGTTGGCGAGGAGTCTCGTTTCTGAAGACCATACCTTAGTGCCCGGGTAGTCAGTTCCAGTTTTCTTCTCACCCTCTCCACTGAATCATTGCCCTGTGCTTCCATGACATGGAACACGGTTCTGAGGAAGGCTTGCCTTTGGGCGTGGGTGCATACATTGGCTGCTTCAGCTCTAGATTGGGCAAGCACTCTCTCGCACTCTGCCGCCGCCAAGCATTCCATTAATTGCCTGATTGTGTCAAAGTTATTAGCTTTCCAAGAGTTGGCCTTTTCATCCATCTTTTGTCTTTCCTCTTCCATCGCACTCGCTAGTGTGGTCATCATCTGTTGTTGTTCATTCATTAAAACCCAGAGTTGATGCCACTCCATGGACTTTCGAGCCAGCTGCACTTCGGTGATTTCCTTCGCTTGAGTTGCGATGCTGAATTTATGCTCTATCTCATTAATTTGTTGTGACCTCTCCTGTGCCAGCTGCTCATGGCTCTAGATTTCTGCAAGGTGCATTCTCCGTTGCATGAAAGCCATGGCCATGAGGGCCTCAGTATCTTCATTGTCAACTTCTAACGCCCCTTGTAGTTGTTGTATCTCCTGTTGTTGTTTTTGCACTTCCGTTGCAAGGGTTGTGGACTGACCATGCGCCAGGAATTCTATCTCTCTTTCTAGCCTATTGTGCTCCTCGAGCGCATACTGAAGCTGTGCCATGGCGTCCGCCTCCCCTCGCTCAGTTCACCTTCTTGAGTTGCCAATAGGTCGTACCCCTCTAGTCTGGCCGTTCTTTGCTCTAGGTCGGCATACTGCTGCACCAGCAACTTTAAACTTCATTGCTCGGCCACCAGGTTCTGTTCCTCATCCTCCAGCCTCTGGCATAGGCAGTTCTCATTGTTCTAGGCCTCCTTCTTCTTTATCTCCAGCTAGTCTTGTAACACCTTGACCTCCCTTTGCCGGTTAGCCTCTTGCTTTGAAACTTCGAGCTTTAGGGCGGCCGAGGTTTCCCTTTCTTTCTCCAGCTCCAGTATGGCCACCTTCTTTTCCTGGAGCCATACTGGAGCTTAGCCATGTAGGCACCGTAGTCTGCTCCCGATGACAGGGGGATGGGGGCTGTGGTGGTAGATGCTTCGAGTTTTTGCCGTTTAGGGTCTTTTCTGGATTCAGCATCAGTGGTGGCAGGTCTTTTCATGTCGGTTTCTGGGACAATCTCTGCTACCTTACTGACGAGCATTTGCATCATGCTCATCAGTTGGGCGGTGTTCGAAGAAGGCGCAGGCTGTGGGGCATTTGGGGTGTCTGTGGGCGTCGGCACGAAGGAGGGAGGCAGGGGATGGAGCGGTGACTTTCCATTGCTTGCGGTCATCGGGGCTGCCCTTGTGTTGCCACTCGCTTCAACTTCATAGTGAGGACCATAGGGGTGGATTTCTTCTGGTCTATGAGCTTCTTCAATAGACCTGCGAGTGGCCTCAGCCAACTCGACCAGTTCCTTCATGCTCAGTTCGTAGGCTACCTCTTCCGCCCTTCTCTGTCGTTCCTCTTCTGCCCTTTTTGATTCCTCTTTAACTCTTGCGAGTTCTTCCTCCTCCTCCTTCTGCAGTTGTTCTTCCAACCTACATGACTCTTTTTGAGCCCTCTTCACCTCGGCTCGCTCCCTTTTGCTCAGTGTCTTCGCCCTCTTTTGGCCCTTGTTATCCTTCGTTTGCGTTTGAGGCCCAGCCTTTTGCGGGCATGGTACTTCAGGGTCCCCTACATCGCTATCTGTCCTTTCACTCGAGACTTCCTCCTCTCGACGTGGTGAGTCTTGGTGCTCAATCTGCTCTTCTTCCACGCCAGCACCCTTGATGGCCTCGTCAATAATTGTTGTAAGTATGCCTCCGTACCTGATCGGGGAGGCCTTGATGGCAGGTTTTTTCTTCGTGGATCACATGGTGGAGGCTGGGGAGTCCCCGCTGGCTGGCGTTGCGGCTGTAGCTAAAAGGGTGGTGGAACTCTTTATAGTCTTCTGGACGAACCCATTCCAATCGACCTCTTCTGGGACCCCTACCGCAATGCTTTCCAGCAGTGGTACGTTGATCCTATTCATCAGGGCGTTGTACCTGTGGCTGGAGAAGAGAGAATGGACCATTTTAGCCTGCATCCTTGTCACTAGGTCTGGAATGTCGGCTAGACTAATTCCATCAACTGTGTGTACATCTTTCTTTTTGACTCCTAGCATGGCGTATACGTCCCTTTTTGGGCATCTTTCCTTTTTGGGCACGATTCCCAGGGCTCTTTCGACAGTGGCAGCATTAAGAGGTACATGTACCCGTCTTTCTTGATTACCTTCCCTTACCATGACCGTGCTACAGCTTCATTCTTCATTGAAATTTCTCAAGAACTCTGCGCACATGCTGTAGTTGAAAGCCTGCCCGCGACTTTCTCGACGTACTTTTGAAGGCTGCATTTGTTCACCAGCTCTCTTACAGCTGGCTCCTCCGAGATAGCCTCATCCAGGTTCATGGTATGCTTGAAAGTATATTGGTTGAAGCCCCGTGTTTCGATGCTGATTCCATATTTCCTCATTTCTGCTTCCGTAAATGGAAGTCTACCTTGTCTTGCCATGGTATGTGCCTATCATTACCCTAGTCAACGCTAGAGTTACAATTTGCTTCATTCCTAGCATATACCAAAAAAACATGTGCACCAATTTACTGGGCAGACTTAAGGAGATGAAACTTTTTTAGAAACAAGTAACAATCAACATCTTTTCCTCCTTGCTTCCTTTCCTCTTTTGATTTTAACAGAGCGTTGTTAGCCTTCACCCTTTTGTTACCTCACTCGGTTGTCACTGGCTCTTCTTCCCTTTTTTCTAAGTGGAACGGGGGAGGGAAGGCTTGCATGGGCTGTGTGGGGTGGGCTACTTGGCCATAAGCCAGGTATACAGGTTAGGGTTGTACTCAAACTGGGCATGGCGATCAAGTTCGCCTAGTTGCAGGGAAGCTTGAGTGATGTAAGTTAAGATGTCATGGAATATGTCTCCCGAGTTGAGGCAACTAGTAATGTGCAACTCCTCCTTTGTGAGAAATTGGTTGATGTACGGGTGGGCCAGTAGCTGATCATCTAAGTGTAAGTTGTGTGTAATGGCCAGAAATCTAAATGAAAGAGGTGCCACATACGTAGGGTTGCATTCAATTGCTTTGATTGCCCTCCATTGCTCAGCATTAGTCATGATTCGGCGGCTTTTTTTCTCCCATTGGAGTCATAAGGCATACCACAGTTGCAAGAATGGAGAAGCAAAGCTGGCAAGCTGCACAAGCTCCTCCAGTTCACGTTCTGGCATAGAGCGAGCGGGCTTGCAGTATGAGGTGACTAGTCGTCTGAGGACGGCCTATTCCTTCGAGATCTCTCCATTAGCGATTAGCTCGACCGCGATTTTGGGAAACTTGACAGTCATGAATTCGTAGTCCTCCCAAGTGCATGGCAATGAGCAAACATCGGACACGAGGGGTTCGTCAAGAAGTCCTAGGTCAAGTCTCTCGTAGCTTCTAGCGAATGTAGTGAAGGTGTCGTCCAACTCCTTGATGCACATAACTACGTCATTCCCGGAGGTCTCAACGAGATCCTTGGCCGCTGACAGGAAGGATTGTCTTTCGTACAAAGGTTTCAAACCCGTTGGTGGCGATGGAGCAATTGGGCTGGACAGTAATGACTCCCTTGCAGGGGTCATTAATGGAATTGTGCACTTTGGATCATTTGGAAATGCTGCGGCAAGCTCCCGTGCCCTAGGGAGCATGTTGCAATTCATTTGAGTGGGCATGGGGATGTGCACCTTGTCTAACCTAGATGGTGCTGGATCATCCAGTTTGGGGGACTGAAGGTACTGGGTGGCCTTAACCGTCACCATTGTTGGTTTGACGTTCCGTGCAACTTATGTTGTGCATGTTTCGATCTGTCCAGCTAGAGTGGGGTTGCCCAAAGTTGACACTTTCGGGTGTCTAACCTTAGGCACCCATATCCAGGGGTTGCCCTCATAGTATCCCTGCGCTCGCAGGAGATCTTTCGGCATCCATCGTGGCGTGGTGGTATACCCATGTCGATGGCGCCTGGGCTGCCTCTTAGGCCGTGACTGATAATTTTTGCATTTAGGAGCGTGTTTCTATGGTCTAGCAGGAGGCGACTCTCACCATTTCAGCACCCATATGTGCGTGGGTTCCCTGGCCATGTGGACAGCTCGGGTGGGTTTTCCTCTGGCGGTTGGGGTACAAGGTACGGCATTCCTATCCTTTTCCTTAGGCTAGGCTGTGGGGGTCTCCATTGGTGGCTCTTCAGTTGTTTGTAGAAGGCACAAGATGGCCCTTGCTGAAAGTGGCTACTATACGCACACTGCCCATGGTCAAGTGAATGCGGTCTAGGTTGTAGTCCACATTGCAGCTTGTCTACTTTTTGAAAGTGCGCCCTAGTAGTGATTTATCACTGGACCCTTTAGTGTTTGGTAACACATAAAAGATAACTCGGATACTCCCAAACTCGACGGAGACAGCCGCTTGGCATTTCCCTAAGAGAGGGCAAGTGTTGCTCCCAAATGGGCTAAGTTTCACGTTCGTGAGCTGTAATTTGGGCTGACCAATGCGTGTCCAATGGTCATGTGTCAAGATGTTCCGGTCAGCCCCTTCGTCGATTAGAGCATCAAAAGAATATGTCCGCTCTGCGGTGACCATGATTCAAAGGTAGGCGGGCGCCACTGCTTCTTCATTGTGATCAGTTAGTTCAGTGAGTAGCAACAAGGGGTTCGCGCATCGATGGTTTGTGCAGTGGATGGGAAGGGGGATAGTACTTTTTCATGCGACTGCCATTGAAGAAGCCTATTCCTTCCCCTTCGAGCATCTCCAACTCGACATTGAACGTTCTACTAATTGCAGGCACGCGGAAAGGCCCCAGCCCTCGAAATTTCATTTTCTGTTTGTGCCCTTTCACCGAGTAGAGTAACACAAGGTCCCCATGATCAAAGTTATGCTGGTTGACATGCTTGTCATACCACAGCTTTCGTCGTGCCTTTTCGCAGATTAGAGTGTGGGTGGCTAAAAGCCGAGTTTCTGTGAGACGTTCTAGTTCCTCTAAGCGATTAGTCCAAGCCTCCCTCCCCTCCCAACACTCCTGTGCTGCTATTCTCAAGCTAGGGATAAAAAATTCTAGGGGCAGAATGGCCTCCGTCCTGTAGGTCCGCCTAAAGGGTGTTTGCCCGACAGTCGTCTTATAAGCTATTCGATAAGCCCACAAGGCAGCCATTAGCTTATTATCCTAGTCTCTTCGTGATGTGGATACTACCTTAGTAAGCACGTTGATCAGGATTTTATTTGTGGACTCCGCTTGGCCATTTGCCTGTGGGTAGTAGGGGGAAGACCTTCTATGAATGACCAAAAAGGTTGAGAGCAAGTGGGATATTACTTCGTTAACAAAATGTGCACCTTGATCACTCATAGTTCGATTGGACACCCAAACCGTGAAAAGACCTGTTCCCATAGGAACTTCGATTTTGTCCTAGCATCGTTCCTTCTAGTGGCTCACGCCTCTGCTCACTTCGTCAAGTAATCCGTTGCCACAATGATGTAGCGCGCCTCGGAGTATTGAGTCGCTGGACTAATAGGTTCGATGAAGTCAATGCCCCATTTCTCGAAGGGTTGTTGAGCTACTATGGGGGTTAACTCCATCTTATCTTTGCGCATAGGTATCTTAGTCCTTTGGCATTCATCGCAGTGTTTGATGAACCTAGCAGCGTCGCGGAATAGGGTGGGCCACCAGAGTTGGGATTGTAATACCTTACAGGCAGTCGTGTCCCCACTAAAATGCCTGCCAGCTATCCCGCCGTGCGCCTCTCTCAATACATCGTGCATCTCGTGCTCGCACACACATCTACGTAACAGTCCATCCTGTCCCAACCTATAGAGTTTGCCATCAATTAATTGGTATGGTTGAATTTTTAGGATGAGTCTCCTTAGCCTGGCTTTCTCAATAGGTCTCTCTGGCATGCCGTTTTCTAACACTTGGACAACATTGTCTGCCCAGTAGGGTGTCAAATCAGCTCTAAACAAGTCCCCTTCACTAGACAAGCCAAAGAGGTGCGCGTCCCGTAAATCCTCAAGGATGCCTTGGCCAGCAGCTTCCTCGATGGGTATGCGGGACATGTGATCCGTCATGTAGTGCTGCTTCCCTTTGCGCACAATTACTGAGAAATCGAACTCCAGTAGGAGAAGTAACCACTTGGCTATACGGCCTGTGGCTTATGAGATACAGCAGGGCTTGATGGTCCACGTAAAAGTCGAAGGGTGTGGCCAACAGTTAATGCCTAAATTTCTTCATGGCAAACACCATGGCTAGCCCTTCCCTTTCTGTAGTGGAGTAGTTAATTTCTGTTTCGGTGAGCTACCTGCTAGCAAAGCTCATGGGGTAATCAAGGCTATGTTCACCAGGTTGGTAAAGAACGGCTCTGATGGCAAATTTGGAGGCATCTATGTGTACATGGAATGCTACACTCTAGTCTCGGGCTCGTAAGATGGGTGTAATGGTGAGGGCCTTCTTTAATTGTTCATATGCGCATTGGCATTTCTCAGTCCACTCGAATACAATCAATAGCTTGTACAATGGTCTAGCAATCAGCACGTAGTTTAGCACAAAGCAACGGTAGTATCCTGTGTGGCCTAAGAAACACTGGACGCCCTTGTAATTGGTGGGCAGTGGGAGGTCGGTAATGGTCGGCTTTTGAAAAGTCAGTGGCAATGCCATTCCGTGACACTACATGCCCTAGGATGCATCCGTGCTTCACCCAGAACTGGCACTTCAAGGGGTTCAGCGAGAGTTTGTATAGTCGGCACCGTTCGAAGACGGCTCCCAGCCTCTCTAAGTGTTTGGCCCAATTGGAGTGTACGCATAGTTCATCCACAAACACCTCTAGCTCGCGTCGCAGCATATCCTTGAAGATCGTGCACATTAATCGTTGGAAGGTTGCAGAAGCATTCTTTAGCCCAAAGGGCATAACGATGTAGGCAAAGATGCCCCACTCCATGGTGAAGGCCGTCTGTCATCAAGATGCACTTGCACTTGATTGTAGCCTGAGAATCCGTCTAGAAAGTTGTAAGCTTCTTTGTCTGCTACTCTCTCCAGCATGTGCTCATTATATGGCAAAGGGTAGTCATCTCTCTTCGTAGCAGCATTCACCTTCTTGTAATTTGCGCACACTCGAATCTTGGCGTTCTTTTTCATAACTATCACTATGGGCGATACCCAATCTGTGTGCTCGATCTCATATATAAATCCCACCTTCATAAGCTTATCGATCTCTTCCTTCACCGCATGAGCATGTTTGGAATTCATAGGGTAAGGTCGCTGCTTCGTTGGCACCGCTTCTGGGACCATGGGAATGTTATGGGTCACGACCCTAGGATCAACTCCTCTCAGTTCCTCCAAGGACCAGGCGAACACATCGACATACTCCCGCAGGAGGGTCACCAGCCTAGACTCCTCCTCCTTGGTCAGGTCGTCAGCAATGAACATGGGTTGTGGTTTCTTGCCCTCCTCTGCCAAGTCGACTTCCTTGACCATTGGCGGGTCCCTCAATTGGTTCCCTGGCTTGCCTTGTCTCTTTGCTCCTAGCAGAACCACCACTCTATCACCCTTCTTAAACTTTGTGAAGAATTTGGGTAGGTCATGTGGTTTCCTTTGCCTCTCTCCTTTTGAGTCTTTAGTTTGCTTCCTGGTCCCCTTCTTTTTCCGCTTGCGTCTTAAGTGGACTGGCAAGTCCCCTTTAGTGCGTCTGACATTAGAGGGTTGGGGTATTTCGGGATCACTCTCTGTACTGACTTCTTCAAACTCCGAGTTAAACTTGCATCCCTCACATGAGGAAGGGGTTTCGCCCGGGGGTCGTAGTTCAATAGGTGTTTCTATCTTCAGTATTGGGACTACCATATTGTGCCACCCCTGCCTGCTCATAATCCATAGCTCCCACCTGCTCCAGCCAAGTTCTATCGCATTCCATCCGCATGACTCCTTTTCCATCCCTTTCCCGTTTCGGCCTTGAGTCTGCCTCAATCTGCTTGATTGCTCTCCCTTCAGTGTCATAATCTATCATGTTAAACCCTTCCTCGCTCTCGTCCGTCTTAGAGTGACAGTGCTCATACTCCTTATCACTAGAATATTGCCCCTTCAACTGCTCGTCATCCCCTTGGTTCTCCTCTCTGATCTTCACCTCGTTGGTGATTAAAGCCCAGTTGTATGATAGGTTGAGATCGTGCACTTTGGTCCATTCCCATTCAAGCCAAGTCAAGAGATCACTTAGGGGCTTTAGATTAGCCGCTTTGCTGCCTTTCAGTTTAGTGGTTAGGTACCCTACGATTCCCTAAAGCTCGAGCTTGTTCGTGGGGGTTGGAACGAGATCGGTCTCTCTGGTTCCCGCGAGCTCCCCGCCATCATGCAGAGCGGCACCGTGGGTTCCTCTGATGGCATGCTTGGTGACTTAGCCACTTGCTTATACAACTCTTCCTCATCTAAGAATGGTAGGTCAATGGTTGCCAAGACATGCATCCAATCCTCTCGTCCTCAGGGCAGGGAATGTACTTGGTCAGCATCCCATAAGGCTTGTGCGCCTGGGCCTCACCTTTTACCATGGTCGAGATAGCGTCGAGGTTGACTGAGGTAGTTTTCCATGTGTCAATCTCAACCCTTACCACTTCCGTCCTATTCCCCAAGAATATGAGGTTGTTTCCCCAGTCTTCAACCGCTCATGCATTCCTCATCCATGGCCGGCCTAGCAGTATGTCGTTGTCCACCCCTTTCATGACAATGAAATTTATGGAGAACTGCACTCCTCTGATCTTTATTGGCCAGTTTTTTAAGTCCTCGAATGGTCTGTCCTTCATTCCGTTGGCCAATGTAACATTGAACCTAGCCACTTCCACATGTGGGTTTCCCTAGGTCTGTAGAACTGCATGGCTCAAGACACTGACCCCTGCGCCGGTGTCCACAATTCCTTTCCGTGTTGCATCCCCTAAAGCTAGGATAGGTAGGACTGCATGCATCTCCGTGCCTTCCCAAAAAGCACATGAGAGCCAAGTGCAGCATTAGGCTTGGAATTTGTGTGACTGCGTCTTGCTCGTGCAAGTCAACGGCAGCATGCTCCCCCTTTCCCTCCACCTAGTGCCTCAATTCTCGCCACAATGGAGGGTGCTGCCGAAGCAGGTCTCCCAAATTAATGGTCACTGGGGTGGTTACTACGGTGGTGAGGAGATTGATGGGTAGTTGGCCTTCTCCTTGGTCACCACTCTTCGGCCACATGTCGTGGATAGCCTGTTGATAAGCCTCTTCCTAGTCTTGTCCTTGTGGCATCTCTCGTGGTGTTAGCGCATTCCCCGATTGAGGTCGTGATGGCGAATCGGGTGTGCTTGCACTAGACAGTGCGGAGATATGCAACTGAACCGAGGCACACA